>NW_022147426.1:3081880-3160821 GCF_002938485.1 Sitophilus oryzae
CTTCAGCTAATGGTAAACTGCTGATGGACACATGCCATCCAGTTCGAAAGGACCCAGTCCAGGAAAGTTTTCTATATATAATATATTCTTTTGATGATAATAATGTTATTTAATAATTAATTTTTACCCCCCAGTCCAAGAATCGTACTTCTTCAGCTAATGGTAAACTGCTGATGGACACATGCCATCCAGTTCGAAAGGACCCAGTCCAGGAAAGTTTTCTATATATAATATATTCTTTTGATGATAATAATGTTATTTAATAATTAATTTTTACCCCCCAGTCCAATGGTAAACTGCTGATGGACACATGCCATCCAGTTCGAAAGGACCCAGTCCAGGAAAGTTTTCTATATATAATATATTCTTTTGATGATAATAATGTTATTTAATAATTAATTTTTACCCCCCAGTCCAAGAATCGTACTTCTTCAGCTAATGGTAAACTGCTGATGGACATGCCATCCAGTTCGAAAGGACCCAGTCCAGGAAAGTTTTCTATATATAATATATTCTTTTGATGATAATAGTGTTATTTAATAATTAATTTTTACCCCCCAGTCCAATGGTAAACTGCTGATGGACACATGCCATCCAGTTCGAAAGGACCCAGTCCAGGAAAGTTTTCTATATGTAATATATTCTTTTGATGGTAATAATGTTATTTAATAATTAATTTTTACCCCCCAGTCCAAGAATCGTACTTCTTCAGCTAACGGTAAACTGCTGATGGACACATGTCATCCAGTTCGAAAGGACCCAGTCCAGGAAAGTTTTCTATATATAATATATTCTTTTGATGATAATAATGTTATTTAATAATTAATTTTTACCCCCCAGTCCAAGAATCGTACTTCTTCAGCTAATGTTAATCTGCTAATGGACACATGCCATCCACCAAATTACAGCTTTATTCATAAAGTTTTGATCATACAGTTATATAAATTACTCTTATTGTGGAGATTTTAATCAGATTAAACCTATTTCAAATTACTAAAACCCGTAATTTTAGTTGCTATATCCCGCTATTTCCAAAAAAACATCTCTATTGCGAATTGGCAACTGCCTCTCCTTTATTCTCTGCCCTACGCCCTACAAAAACTCTATGCCCGACGAAACTCCTCGGAGACTGTCATTCAATTTTGCCGCGAACAGCCTACTCCAGCAGTTTTATAACGATTAGACAAGTTAATCTGTGGATAGCAGCGAGGGAATCCGTGACAATGCCATATTTTATTGGAGTGCCGAGTTAAGGGGACTTAAATTAATTAATTAAATCTTTAAGAGGATATCAAGTTGAGATACAGCTATACAGGGTGCGTCTCAAAAGTGGCTCACCCTTATAACTATTTTATTTTTTCAGATAAAAAATCGAGATTTGGTATGTTAGTATATGACATAAATTAGGATTGATTGACGTGTTCAGTTGTTTTCGGTCATCTCCTGTTTCACCGGGAACGACTACAACTTTTCATTTTTAAATGGTACCTTCGGTATTTTGCTTAATATAGATTACTTTAGATTGCTCACTAATATCCTATCTTGGGGACCATGTTTTAGCGGTATCTAGTAGGATAAAAAACAGTTTTTTGCATATTAAAGAAACCTGCAATACCGACTTCATAAACCGCCTTTATTTGAATGGCTGCTCTTTTCATTTTTGTAATCAGATTTCAACTATTAAGTTAGAGGTTCTAGTTAAACCTAAGTTTTGTCTTTAAATTAAAAGACAAAACAATGACAATAATGTTATTAAATAATAATGTTATTTAATAATTAATTTTTACCCCCAGTCCAAGAATCCTACTTCTTCAGCTAATGGTAAACTGCTAATGGACACATGCTATCCAGTTCGAAAGGACCCAGTCCAGGAAAGTTTTCTAGTTATAATTCGGTTTTAATGTATTCATTTGATAATAATAATGTTATTTAATAACTAATTTTTACCCCCTCGTACAAGAATCGTACTTCTTCAGCTAATGGTAAACTGCTAATGGACACATGCTATCCAGTTCGAAAGGACCCAGTCCAGGAAAGTTTTCTAGTTATAATTCGGTTTTAATGTATTCATTTGATAATAATAATGTTATTTAATAACTAATTTTTACCCCCCAGTACAAGAATCGTACTTCTTCAGCTAATGGTAAACTGCTGATGGACACAGGCCATCCAGTTCGAAAGGAACCAGTCCAGGAAAGTTTTCTGGTTATAATTCGGTTTTAATATATTCTTTTGATGATAATAATGTTATTTAATAATTAGTTTTTACCCCCCAGTCCAAGAATCGTATTTCTTCAGCTAATGGTAAACTGCTGCTGGACACATACCATCCAGTTCGTAAGGACCCAGCCCAGGAAAGTTTTCTCGTTATAATTCTGTTTTAATATATTCATTTGATAATAATAATGTTATTTAATAATTAATTTTTAACTCCCAGTCCAAGAATTATACTTCTTCAGCTGTTGGTAAACTGCTGATGGACACAGGCCATCCAGTTCCAAAGGACCCAGTCCAGGAAAGTTTTCTCGTTATAATTCAGTTTTAATATATTCTTTGATGACAATAATGTTATTTAATAATTAACTTTTACCTCCAGTCCAAGAATCGTACTTCTTCAGCTAATGATAAACTGGTGGTGGACACATGCCATCCAGTTCGAAAGGACCCAGTCCAGGAAAGTTTTCTATATATAATATATTCATGAAAGTTTTCTCGTCATAATTCGGTTTTAATATATTCTTTTGATGATAATAATGTTATTTAATAATTAGTTTTTACCCCCCAGTCCAAGAATCGTACTTCTTCAGCTAATGGTAAACTGCTGATGGACACAGGCCATCCAGTTCCAAAGGACCCAGTCCAGGAAAGTTTTCTCGTTATAATTCAGTTTTAATACATTCTTTTGATGACAATAATGTTATTTAATAATTAACTTTTACCCCCAGTCCAAGAATCGTACTTCTTCAGCTAATGATAAACTGGTGGTGGACACATGCCATCCAGTTCGTAAGGACCCAGCCCAGGAAAGTTTTCTCGTTATAATTCGGTTTTAATATATTCATTTGATAATAATAATGTTATTTAATAATTAATTTTTACCCCTCAGTCCAAGAATCGTATTTCTTCAGCTAATGGTAAACTGCTGCTGGACACATACCATCCAGTTCGTAAGGACCCAGTCCAGGAAAGTTTTCTCCTTATAATTCGGTTTTAATATATTCATTTGATAATAATAATGTTATTTAATAATTAATTTTTAACTCCCAGTCCAAGAATTATACTTCTTCAGCTGTTGATAAACTGCTGATGGACACAGGCCAGAAATTCCAAAGGACCCAGTCCAGGAAAGTTTTCTCGTTCTAATTCAGTTTTAATACATTCTTTTGATGACAGTAATGTTATTTAACAATTAATTTTTACCCCCAGTCCAAGAATCGTACTTCTTCAGCTAATGGTAAACTGGTGATGGACACATGCCATCCAGTTCGTAAGGACCCAGCCCAGGAAAGTTTTCTCGTCATAATTCGGTTTTAATATATTGTTTTGATGATAATAATGTTATTTAATAATTAGTTTTTACCCCCCAGTCCAAGAATCGTATTTCTTCAGCTAATGGTAAACTGCTGCTGGACACATACCATCCAGTTCGTAAGGACCCAGTCCAGGAAAGTTTTCTCCTTATAATTCTTGGTTTTAATATATTCATTTGATAATAATAATGTTATTTAATAATTAATTTTTAACTCCCAGTCCAAGAATTATAATTCTTCAGCTGTTGATAAACTGCTGATGGACACAGGCCAGAAATTCCAAAGGACCCAGTCCAGGAAAGTTTTCTGTTCTAATTCAGTTTTAATACATTCTTTGATGACAGTAATGTTATTTAATAATTAACTTTTACCCCCAGTCCAAGAATCGTACTTCTTCAGCTAATGATAAACTGGTGATGGACACATGCCATCCAGTTCGTAAGGACCCAGCCCAGGAAAGTTTTCTCGTCATAATTCGGTTTTAATATATTCTTTTGATGATAATAATGTTATTTAATAATTAGTTTTTACCCCCCAGTCCAAGAATCGTATTTCTTCAGCTAATGGTAAACTGCTGATGGACACATACCATCCAGTTCGTAAGGACCCAGTCCAGGAAAGTTTTCTCGTTATAATTCGGTTTTAATATATTCATTTGATAATAATAATGTTATTTAATAATTAATTTTTACCCCTCAGTCCAAGAATCGTACTTCTTCAGCTAATGGTAAACTGGTGATGGACACATGCCATCCAGTTCGTAAGGACCCAGCCCAGGAAAGTTTTCTCGTCATAATTCGGTTTTCATACATTCTTTTGATGACAATAATGTTATTTAACAATTAATTTTTACCCCCAGTCCAAGAATCGTACTTCTTCAGCTAATGGTAAACTGCTGATGGACACAGGTCATCCAGTTCCAAAGGACCCAGTCCAGGAAAGTTTTTTCGTTATAATTCGGTATTAATATATTCTTTTGATGACAGTAATGTTATTTAATAAATAATTTTTACTCCCAATTCCAATAATCGTACTTCTTCAGCTAATGGTAAACTGCTGATGGACACATGCCATCCAGTTCGTAAGGACCGTGTCCAGAAAAGTTTTCTTGTTATAATTCTGTTTTAATATATTCTTTAGATGATAATAATGATATTTAATAATTAATTTTTACCCCCAAGCGAAGAATTATACTTCTTCAGTTAATGGTAAACTGCTGATGGACACATGCCATCCAGTTCGAATAGATTTTATCCAGGAGAGCTTTCTCGATATAATTCAGTTTTAATATATTCTTTTGATGATAATAATGTTATTTAATAATTAATTTTTACCCCCCAGTCCGAGAATCGTACTTCTTCAGCTAATGGTAAACTGCTGATGGACACATGCCATCCAGTTCGAAAGGACCCAGTCCAGAAAAGTTTTCTCGTCATAATTCTGTTTTAATATATATTCTTTTGTGTGGTATAAAATTATTCGTAAAAAATACTTTTTCCAAATATGTTAATGAGCCACTTTCGTTCCATTTGAAAAAATTGAGATATAATTAAAAATACGATTTGGGCATTTTTTAACCGGCCAGGACAAGACACTAAAAACATTAGCCGATTCAATATATTTTTCCAAGGCTCCATGATTAAAAATTGCTGTTTTTTACTCCAAATAATATATCGACCAAGCAATGAAATCTAACGGCCATCCATTCACATCCTGCTCTGGGGCAATATTAAAAAGCGATCTGAATAAAAGGGCGACAGATGGCGCGGACATCGGACACAGACCCAATCCCTTACTCAGCGCCATACATATTTATATGACACGTCAAGACGGAAGCCGGCTTCGGATAAGCGGGTGTGCCAAGTTGGCACCCGTCCTTTATTAGATCGTACGTCAAAAGGAGGCGACAAAAGCCGCAATTTATTTTTGTTCATCGCCGTATTTAGTCGATTATATAGTGTGTAGATAAATAACATAATGCAGGAAATAGTAAGCTGCGTATAAATATGTCGAGACGAGTGCGAGAGACACCCAAGATGAGTCAACCTCAAGCGGATTTGAGGTTGACTCGTCATATTGGGACGGGGTCTGAGCTTCGAGCCGAGCCTATGCCCAGCCGGACGGCGTTGTCTCCGTTTTTTTCCGGAGCCTTTGGCGAACCATCATAAGGATTGGGGCGTCTATTTAACCAGTGGCGTATACACCGCGGCTCCGCGGAACAATTGCCTCGAGTCTCAAGGGGCTCGGATTCCACATCCCATTTTTATATAAAAATAAATATTCTTTCCTTTATTTGTAATAATGTTAATAATGCATCCTAACTAGAAAGATGCAATTTTGTCTTCTCTAAAATAGTATAGGTAAGTTAGCCAAAGTAGGTAAATCTCATATACAAAGATTTATTAGTGATTTCTTTTATAAAAACATGAAAATTTTAAGAAAAATGAATAAACGTAATGAACTTTTCGTCGAGTTATTAACGGCTCAAACGTAAATTATGCGCTATTTCTGCTGAACGGAATTAAAGATGTAAAACAAGCTTCTTTACATATAGGATGCATAGAAGATAAGAGAGGCAAATCGAGTGTGTTGAAAAAGGTGGCCATGCTCTCAGAAGTTCCTTACGGTACTTTCATAAATAAAGGGAATCGACAAAGAAAGGAACGATTCGATATAGAAAAATTCAGAAATTTGAACTATCCAGACTACTAAGAAACTTAATTTAAGGCAAATATGAAAATAATAAAGTTCCCGCCATAGAAATAATTAAAAAATACTCTCCGAGCTTTAAAAAAACCCTGTTCAGAAAGCACATTACGGCGAAGGTTTAAAAAACTGGGAATTAGATTTAAAATTATATACATAATAATATTTTAAAAATTATTAATAAGCGTGCTGCAATGATGGAAAGCCATAGAATAATAATGTAGCGAATTGAATACCTTGAAAAAATATACAACTTTAGAAATGAAGAAATGCAGATATATTATTTACAATATATGTTAGTTATTGGCATTTAAATGTAGATTTAAATTAATAATTTAAATCTTAATTACTTAAATTTCTAATTTTTTAAATAAATAAAGTCGAATTAGGTCTTATCTTACAGCGCTTTCAAATGGAACGGAGCGTCTGCGACTTCGAGCAAGTACCATCGAGCTTATATGAACATTTCACCTGGGTCGCGTATGTCTGTCCGGATGAGCTTATCTTGAAAAAAACATCTGTGCGGACGCTCTGCGCGTACGGTCCGCTCCATCTGAAAGCGCTGTTACTCTATTTAAAAATTTTATAGATATACAAACCACATACAAAATATATTATTGAATAAAATAATTAAAGACTCAAAAAAACGGCACTGGCAGAAGGCTCCGCCGCCGCCGCTGCCGTGCCGTTATCTCCAGGTATCTCAGTCGGCGTTCTACAGTTTTTTTTTAATGTAAACAGCCCGAGTATAATTTAAATTTATCATGAATTCCTTTAATTTATCTAGCTTGTTTTTTTACCTATTTTGAAATTAAACAAACATATACAGGGTGTTTCAAAAAACATGTTCCATCTCTCGTGGGGAAGTTCCTCACGTAAAAATAAGATTTATTTTTTATATCAACCAATCCAATTCTGCTTTGATTCGTAGCTACAGGGGGTTAAAATAGGGTTCCCAACCGTCCTCTATTCCAGAAACAGTCCTCTTTTTGATCTGATTGTCCTCTTTTCTCTCACGTATTGAAAACTTTGTTACATACTAACTTCAAAATCTAAAAAATATTCGTTTATCGCCACAATGCTTTAAAGAATTGTTAATCTGTGTCTTTTATGTAATTTTATGTTTACTTACTGTTAGTTTATGTCTTGAAAAAAAGTTTGTTGACAATGGTTTGCTTTATTTTAATAAGTTTTGAGTATAAATATTTTTGTGTATTTTAAATATTTATCGCATACCGTTTATATAACTTTTTGGTAAATTCTCGACATTTGAGCGACGTTTCAAAAATGTTTCGCCTGTGCCTTTTTTTATCCTCTCGCCCCTATTTTTTATTTTCAAAGTTGCCAACCCTAGGTTAAGTGTTTTATCATTTTCTTCCAAGTGCTTTTAGTAATTTGAGATCGTTTGATGACTGATTTAGTTCTGATCCGGGTAGTTTTTTGTATAAAACAGTGCCACCATCGTCGATTTTTTTCGTTAAATGCGAATAAGAAAATATCCTGATTATATTCTGGCCCTATCCCTTATTATTTTTATTTACAAGCGATCTTAAGTTTATAACATATACATATATTTTATTTAATTGTTAACATTAGGGTAGTTTTACCAATTGTGTATGTGTGGAATTCCACTGATATGTGTTTTAAGTTGTTTGTTAAATTTTTAAAATTTTTTGATTGTATTTTGCTCTCTTAACTTTGTAGTGTCCTGAAGATGCAAATAAATTTTGCGAAACGTCGACAAATTTAAAACAAAGGACTTCTGTTGATTTTTTTCGATCCTAATCCAATTAAAAAACACATTATACTTAAATTTATTAATTAATTTTTTAAAATATTGAATGGTATCGAATAATACTTTAATATATTTATCAATATTTTAAAGTATCGATACTTTATATTCAATACAACCGATACCAAAATATCGATACTGCCTCAGTATCGCACAGCCCTATGAAGAATTTTGTGGGTTCGCCAAAGGCTCCACTGAAAATGGATAGCCGCGAGACAACGCCGTTCGACTGGGCAGGGACTCTGCTCGAGGCTAAATCGCTCGGCTCGAGGCTATAATATGACGAATTCCGCTTGAGGTTGACTCGTCTCGTCCTCGTCTCGGCATATTAGTACGCCTTTTGGAAAGAATTTGCTATAGCCTCGTTTCATACTCGTTTCGGGTTTGTCTCGTACTTGCCTCGGCATATTTATACGCGGCTGTAGAAGAATCTATACTAATATATAAAATCCTTAAGTGACTGACTCACTGATTAATCACGATACTGCTCAAACCACTCCACGTAAGAAGCTCAATTTTGGCATACAGGTTGATTCTAGGGTGTAGAAGTTCGATAAGAAGGGATTTTTCGAAATTCCATTTCCAAGGGGGTGAAACCGCCCCTCAAATATTACAATATTTTTTATTTAAAAAACTGTCAAGTTTCCGAAAAAACGCTTAAACACGTATATTTTATTTTGTTTTTTTACATATTTTAAGATTTTTTAAAAATGTATACAGGGTGTTTCGAAAAATCTGGTCATTGATTAATCACGATCCTGCTGAAAGCGCTTGACGTAAAAAGCCGATTTTTGGAAAACATATTGACTTTAGGGTGTAGAGGTCCGACAAGAAGGGATTTTTCGAAACTCTAATTCGAAAGGGGTGAAACTATCCCTCAAATATTAAAATATTTTTTATTTAAACACCGGTGAGTTTTTCGGAAAAACTCTTAAACACGTATATTTTACTTTGTCGTTTTACATATTTTAAGATTTTTTATAAATTTATACAGGGTGTTTCATAAAATATGACCATTGAGTAATCACGATTCTGCTTAAACTGCTTGACGTTTAAAGCTGATTTTTGGCAACGGATTGACTGCGGGGTGTAGAGGTTCGATAAGGAGGGGTTTCTCGAATCTCAAATTCCAAGAGGGTGAAAACGCCCCTCAAATATTACAATATTTGTTATTTAAAAAACGGTTAGTCTTTCGGGAAACCGCTTGGACAAGCATAATTTATTTGTTTTTTTTAAATATTTTGAATTTTTTTAAAAAATCATACAGGGTGTTCCAAAAAGTTGGGTAATTTCTTAACCACGATTCTGCTTAAACTGCTTGACGTAAAAAGCTTATTTTTTGCAAACGGATTTATAGAAAGTGAAATTCCAACGAGATGAAACTACCCTTCAAATATTACCAAGTAATATAATAATATCGCCATATTGTTTTTCCTCATGCTGACATAAATGTGAGAAAATTTTATCCGGTTTGTATGTTAATGGAAATTCTTGTTTTGTTTTATCATCACCATTACAAATGATTAATTCGACGCGAACGAAGTCGCGGGTACACGCTAGTATAATAATGTAATAGCTCCCGTATATAGCGTTTAACGCCTTGGGAGTAGCAAGGTACTGCGTGCCATACTAGAGCCGTTCGGTATACAAAGAAGGTAATGTGGCTAGCACTACGCTTCAACCGCCTATTATTACCTCAGGATTGTGAATCCCAAGTACTCATTTAAGGCTGAGTCGACCTAGCTACCCAAACTATTTTTATTTTAATAGAAATAGTCGGTTGATGAAATGCCGGGTGTGGGATTCGAACCCACTACCTTCAGATTGGTAGACGAGAGCCTGTACCTCTACGCCACCGGGCACCTACAAAATGTATTAAAAGCTTAATATTAATCTCATTAAATTATTACACTCTGTAATGCGATTCTGTCTACAGAACTGCTTCTTTGTGGAACTTTTCTTTCTTTTAGAATAAAGTAAATTTAGATCTTTATAATAATCATCCTCAACCATACTCTGTTCAATATAATTATCACTTTTTGTGCCATTATTTCCAAATTTTGAAAGAGAAGTTCAAGAAATGTCGTGGGATAAATTTACGTTAGTTATACCAATCCCGCGTAAAATGTTTTGTGCGATCTGACTAGTCTTCATTAGGCATTTTGCAAAACGAGTGAAAACAGATAGGCTCTTTATAAAATTTCCTTCTTTTGTTAAAAATGCCGGCATTTTGTAATATGGCTAGTCTTTTTGCAAAATGCTGAGTTATTTGATACGCCTACGACATATATATTTGGGACAACTTACACACTAGTGATGGGCATTACGATTCTTTTGAAAGAGTTCTTGTGAATCGAATCACACGATTCATTTTCTCATATTGAATCGACCCCTACGATTCGTTCATGTGAACGAAATACATGCACAATTTACCTTTCATTAAAACAAGAATCGTAACTGGCACTATCGGCGATCATTTGGTCGGACAATTACTTAAGGGGCCAGAAAAAAATATACAGTTCCTTCATGTTGAAAAACAATCAACAGATTATGGCACTAACGTGTTCTCGTTATAAAAAAAATGACATCGATATAACGATATCCTTATAATTCCATTTCAGATGCTCAGAAACATGTCTAATGATTTTATCTAGTTATCTCTTGAAAAAAAAAGTTTTTTAAAAATAAGCGGTTTGCGATCGTGATTTTACTTTACTTGATAGGGAAAGGCGTATCGGCAACGCCGCAACAGCACACCGTAGCGCTTTGCGTCGTTCGGTCGCATTTCTCTCACTCCGACTTAATAAGATCCCTATTCGATTTACTTCCACACATGTAAATGCCGACCCAAAAGTAACAGTTGCCAGCACGGTATACAGCTAGCTGTATAAAATCCATGAAAATAGATCTAAAAATAACAGAAATATATTCCTTTAAAAATTTGACCAAAAATTCCTCCGTTGCGTTTGAGTGTATATTAATTTCAAAATAACAGCAATAATTCTAATTTCTATTCTAATAATTCCTTTCAATTGAATTGAATAAACTGCACCCATTTTAGTGACACCTCCTATTCATTATTTTTCAGTAAGCCAACAAAATTTATAAACTCGTTGCACCAAATAGAATTATATTACGCTTATGCCCTATATATATATATACCTACGTATAAAATTTAATTTTACGCACACTTGTTCGAAAAATTAACAGTGGTAATTGTATTTTCACGAGGACGGACGGCTCTAAAACAAATTTGATTTTGAAATTAATAAAGAGCTTTATTTAAAACGTTAAATCAGTTTATTTTAATACCTTTTGTTTTATAGGCACTATAGTTCAACTTGTAAAGAGCATACAGGGTTGTTCATCACATAAGATACGGAGTATTGTAGCTAAATGATTATATTTTTACAAATTGTAAGTTTTGGGTTCGTTGAAGGACTGTTAGAGCTACAATTTAAAAATATTTTTACAAGATACAGTGTGTCCCAAATATCTAGCGTGTACCTACCCGCGACTTCGTTCGCATCGAATTAATCATTTGTAATGGTGATGATAAAGCAACGCAAGAATTTCCATTAACATACAAACTCGATAAAATTTTCTCACATTTGTGTCAGCATGAGAAAAAACAATATGGCGATATTATTATATAACTTGGTAATATTTAAGGGGTAGTTTCATCTCGTTGGAATTTGACTTTCGAAAAATGCGTTTGTAAAAAATAAGCTTTTTATGCCAAGCAGTTTAAGCAGAATCGTGGTTAATCAATTACCCAACTTTTTGGAACACCCTGTATGATTTTTTAAAAAATTTCAAAATATGTAAAAAAACAAAATAAATTATTCGTGGCCAAGCGTTTTCCCGAAAGACTAACCGTTTTTTAAATAACAAATATTGTAATATTTGAGTGGCGTTTTCACCCTCTTGGAATTTGAGATTCGAGAAACCCCTCCTTATCGAACCTCTACACCCCACAGTCAGTCCGTTTGCCAAAAATCAGCTTTAAACGTCAAGCAGTTTAAGCAGAATCTCGTGATTACTAAATGGTCATATTTTATGAAACACCCTGTATAAATTTTTAAAAAAAATTAAAATATGTAAAACAACAAAATAAAATATACATGTTTAAGAGTTTTTCCGAAAAACTCACCGCTTTTTAAATAAAAAATATTCTAATATTTGAGGGCTGGGTTTCACCATGCTTTCACCCCCTTAGAATTTGAGTTTCGCAAAATCCCTTCTTATCGAACCTCTACACCCTAAAGTCAATCCGTTTTCCAAAAATCAGCTTTTTACGTCAAGCGCTTTAAGCAGGATCGTGATTAATCATTGACCAGATTTTTCGAAACACTCTGTATACATTTTTAAAAAATCTTAAGATATGTAAAAAAACAAAATAAAATATACGTGTTTAAGCGTTTTTTCGGAAACTTGACCGTTTTTTAAATAAAAAATATTGTAATATTTGAGGGGTGGTTTCCCCTTGGAATTGGAATTTCGAAAAATCCCTTCTTATCGAACCTCTACACCCTAGAATCAACCTGTATGCCAAAATTGAGCTTCTTACGTTGAGTGGTTTGAGCAGGATCGTGATTAATCAGTATGTCAGTCACTTAAGGATTTTATATATCAGTATAGATTCTACGATTGAAACATTGAAATAAAGGTAAATTTGATTAAGGTTTATCACACTTAAACCTTACCGTTTTTGGAATATTTTCAATTTTGTTAAATTGCAGTAAAAAATTTAAGGATTCATTTCACCAAGGGTATCAGTTTTTAATACTACATATTTACTGAAGATTATTTATTGATCAGATATTGTGTTGCAATACTACAAATTATACTTTCTTATACAGAGTGTCCAAAAATTTATGGTAAATAATTACTAGCTTTAAACGGTTGTCACTTGTTTAATTTAAATCTTTAAATGGAACACCCTGTATATTTTACTTAATTTATATGTCCTATTTAATTGCCTATCAAATTGTGTTATACCGTCTTTTACCTATCTCTTCAAGTTTTCGTAGAAAATGCCTTTTCTTATAATTTAGGGAGTTTTGCATTCTTGCCACTGATCTCCAGCCCTCAATTTTGCCGTCGATGACCAGTCTGTGCACCTCGTATCGATCACCCCTCTTGATGTGACCCGAACTTCCTTTCCTTCACTGTTGATAGGAGCTCTTTATCTTTCCCCATCCGCCTGAGCACCTCCTCATTTGTCACTCTATCCATCCACGATATACGCAGCATACGACGATACAAGTACATCTCAAAAGCGTTAATGCGATTTTCAAATGTCTGATTGAGTGTCCAACTCTCAGAGCCGTACAGAAATACTGGAAAGATGTAGCGACGCAGCATACGTATGAGCAGTTCGAGGCTTAGATATCGGCTGGAGAAGACGGTTTTCATGGAAGCAAAAGTATGTCTGGCCTGTTCGATCTTAGCTGAAATTTCGGTTTTGGGGTCGCAAGCGTCGTTAACGAGGGCTCCTAGATACTTTATGGACGATACTTGTTCTACTACCTTGTTGTTAATTCTTAGGACAGTCTTTCCCGGTGTTTTAGAAAATACAACAAGTTTAGTATTGTTAACATTGATGTGTAATCCGTACTGCATGCTATGTTCAACGATGCAGTCCATCATGTTCTGAAGGTGTAGAACATTGCCAGCCAGTACGACCGTATCATCTGCGAAGCGAATATTGTTGATCAGGGTACCATTGATTTTGATACGATCCTCAACGCTTGATACCATCCTCAACGCTTGATACCATCCTCAATTAGGAATGACGCCCTTCCTAATTGCGTCAGGCCGGGGTGTGTATTATCCTCACTCCTTTTTAACATCTACTCCGAGGCGGTATTCCGTGAGGCACTAGAGAGCGTTCAGGATGGTATCAAAATCAATGGTACCCTGATCAACAATATTCGCTTCGCAGATGATACGGTTGGTTAATACGTTGATTAATGATAATAATTGCTCCAAATACTAAAAAACTGAATTTTGTTGGATATTGTAAGGAAATTGCAGGTCGCACAACACTCAATGGAACGAAATATGCTGGGGATAACCAAGAAAGACCGTGAAAGAATAGAGTGGATACGACAAAATACCCAGGTAATAGATGTTATCCACAGAATGAAATTCTTCAAGTGGCACAATGGGCAGGACACCTGGCAAGGACGAATAACAGATGGACTACAAAAATTACAGCATGGTACCCACGAGGCAGTGAGAGGTCTAGAAGAAGACCAATTTTAAGATGGGTCCATAAGTTTAGGAAATTAGCAGGGATAACTTGGGCTAGTTGGGATAGCCAACAATACACAACCAATGAGCGCAACTACAAAGAGAGTATCTAAATATGTGAGAAACCCATAAAACACACTAAAATTGGACATCCTGTACATTATGTAGAATCGGACGAGTTATTTCAAGTGAAAAATAAAGTGGAAGAGGTAAAAAAATAAACCCATTTAACATTTTAAATAAAAGTCTTTATACATTTCTAAATTGAAATTGTTTCGTCCTCGTATCCATGAGGATATAATTACTTTTGTTAATTTTTCGAGCAACTCTGTGTAAAATTAAATTTTATACATATATGTGTATAAATTTTAAATGTATACGCAGAGATGTGGAAAGCGAATATGTAAATCCCATTTGGATTAACGAGTTTACAAATTTTAATTATTTATATGTATGTATATCATAAAAATAATAAATGTATAGGGTTTCGTAAATATGAGTGATATATTTGATGTGAAACTTCATAAAAGTAAATAAATAAATAAATAAATGCCTTTATTGTCAAAAAATTTTACAATTTGTAGACAAAGGCAAAATAAACAAACAAAGTAATCAAACAAGGTACACAAACAAACAAACAAAAGATAATACAAAACATTATACAAATAATATTGTCAGTCTTACTGTTTAAAATAAACATTTATGTAAATGTTTACAATGTCAAAGAATAAAAAAAATAAAAATAATATTCAAAAATATTTAGCTGGTTTATAGTAAAAATATCTTGACCTCTAAATAAATTTATTTCGGTGTCATTGGTAAATATAGCAATAGCAAACATTAGACCAGTGTTTACAAGATCAAATTCGATTATCAAAATATAATTCATTCACGGCGTAGAAAGCCTTGTCTAGTAAATAAGAGTTCAATGCTTTGCGAAATGAAGAAAATGATGTTATGGATTTGATTTCAAATGGCAGGTGATTGTGCATTTTTTTCGAGTTGTATAATATTGAACTTTTAACTAACTCTGAGCGTGGGGTAGGTAGATAAAGATCTTGCTCCGCGTTCCTGAGTGGATAAGGGTGAGATGGCCCCTCTTGAGAAGCTGATACATGCTTATGTATTAGGCAAACGGATTCAAATTTAAATAAGGAAGGAAGAGTCAATATTTTTAATTTTTTAAAAAAGTCCTGGCAATGAGTTCTGCTGTTTAGTCCCAGTGAATATCGAACAGCTCTCTTCTGGAGCCTGAAAATGCGGTCAAATTGAGTCGCACAACACGTACCCCAGAATGGAAGGGCATACCTGAGGTGCGGCTCAAAAAATGCATAATAAACAGTTCTAGCCACTGACAAGTTAAGCTCATTAGAAACAAATCTTAACGCAAAACAGGCAGAGCTCAACTGTTTCGACAAAGTTTCGATATGCATGTCCCATTTCAGAGAATTGTCCACAATAAGCCCTAAGAATTTTACAGATTTTACGACGTCAATGGTGGTGTTGTTAAGTACAAAAGGCTGCAGCGAGTTTTTATACGACAGAGCTTTAGTTTTAGAAATGTTGCGACTCAGGAGGTTCGAATCGCACCAAGATTTAATGGTGATTAAGTCATTTGATATAATCCTACGAAATGCCGTGACGTCCTTGTTGCTCCAAGTGAAGCTAGTGTCGTCGGCAAAAAGACATATTTTGCCAAAGGAACATAATTGTTATAAAGTTGAAGTCAAAGCAATCAAAACTCATTCATGCAACTTCATCTGTGAAATGTTTTTTTTTACCTAAAAGTTAAGTGAGTAAGTAAGTAATATGTATATTAATAAATAAATAAATTTCAACAAAAAACAATAACCTACACAACTTACATTTTTAAACATTCAGCATCATCTGAAACTTGGAAAATAAATTCAATGTGCATAATTTAAAATTATTTTGAATTGAGCAGGGTGTGTCACAACTAAGATCCATACCAAAGTTATATTTTTCCTTATGGAACACTCGGTATTTTATTTAATTTTTGGATTCTTGGGCCTAAAATAAGGCATTTATTATAAGGGTCTAATATGTTTAAACGCTTTGGTTTTTGAGATATTTAAAGATATTTAAATATGCATGCTATAATAAAACACTTTGTCAACACCCTGTATATTATTTTTCAAAGTTAATTCTTGTGCTGACTGTGAAGCCAGAGAAATAAACTTTACTAAAAAAAATATCTCCTTGAATGTATACAGGGGTATCTAAAAATTGCTGGTCACCTAACCAATATATTTATTTCACATAAAACCTTTGTTATTTCAAATACAACGCTATGTATTTTTTTTTAAATAAGTCGAAGCAGATTGAAATGCTCTTTCAAACTATATTAGGGTTTCTTATACCTATATGGCTCAGATTTTGAATAAAAAGCAATTTTTCAATAAAATGGTAATCAATATGGCTGGTGTTCACCATGGCAATTTGCTAGTGACAGTTAATTTGCAAAATCGACATTAGTTTTATGGACTTTATTTTAATTTATAACAGTTTACTTTTATTTAATTTACCTACAATTAGTTTAATAAGTAAATATTTATTATTTTATCAAGAAAAACAAAGAAGAAGTTTTTTGATTTATATTACGATGACTTGTAGATATATTGGATTTTCTATAAAAGAACCAATTAAGGCAAATTTATTTTCTTCACTTCCAACGACAGGTCTCTGCCTAATAGGTTTTTCGTATTAAGGGCTGGCAAAGGTAAGTCATGGGTCGAGATTTCCGTATGTAAGAAGAGTGCAATTCGTTTATAATGTACTGAACAAAGAGAGGACAGTAAACACGTTGCCAAACGTATGAAATAAACCGAGAAACTGTGCACATTGCTAAGAGACGTGAAAGGGGATATAGGAGATTTGTGGCAGTTGACCGGTCGACCCAATCAATACCTCTGTTAGTACTTAAAGTTCTAGGGAAGGGTGTACGTCATGCGTTCAGCTTCACGATTTAATTATGTCTCGTGATACTTAATTTGTTTATTTATTAACGAGTCGTTGTAATTTTCCCTATAGCTTGATTTTTTTTAAATGCAAGCTAGAAACACTTGCATTTTTGGTAAAAATAAGTGGAATTGAGTGGGTGTTCGATAGTGGTCGCGCTATTAGAACTCTGAATTTAAAAATCGATATCTCGAAATCTATTAGAAATAATAGATTGGTTGTAGTTTTTTCAAGAACTTTGTTCTTCTTGGTAGACAGTATGTGAAAATCTTTACCAATAAAAAAAATTCACGATTGCTGAAAATTGCTATGCTCTAAAAGTAAATGGATGGATTGTTTACAATTTTTGAATGGAAAAAACAACCTTATCGAATTTTTCTTATGTAAACATATTGTAAAATATCCGATCTTGAAAATAAAAAAGTTTCAATATCTAAAGTGGTTCTTGAGTTATGGCCTGTTATGTGTTAAAAAGTTGAGTTTGTAAATTATCGCGATTACTGACGTTTTATCGTTAAAAAAAATTTGACACCTTAATGATATCCTTATAATTCCATTTCAGATGCTCAGAAACATGTCTAATGATTTTATCTAGTTATCTCTTGAAAAAAAAGTCTTTTAAAAATAAGCGGTTTGCGATCGTGATTTTACATTACTTGATAGGGAAAGGCGTATCGGCAACGCCGCAACAGCAAACCGTCGCGCGTGGCGTCGCGCGTCGGTCGGTCGCATTTCTCTCACTCCGACTTAATAAGATCCCTATGCGATTTACTTCCACACATGTAAATGCCGACCCAAAAGTAACAGTTACCAGCACGGTATATATACAATACTTATTAACATTATTGTATTTTGTTTCTACATCTTTCCGTTTTCGTATAATCCACCGAGGCGATTGAGGTGCGCCACCCTGTATATTATGTTGCTGCGTGAAAGCAATTTTTAAAGTACATTTGAAACACAAACAGATAGCCGAGGCAACAAAGGCTCCCTGAAATTAATTGTGCCAGTGTAAATAACATTTAAAGAACAAAAAGAAGGGGCCTAAAGTTAATAGCCGAGCAAACTAAAGCAAACGATTAATTACAAATAAAGAGAATTTCTTCGGAACAGGAAAAATAATAGTTTTAGAACAACTTTTCATAAAGTTTCAAGTAAACTGTTAGGGAACTCTCTATTAATTGTGATCGGGGAACTGATACCGTAATGTACTTTTAAAGTGTTGGTAAACTTAGTGTTTGCTAAATTATAGTTTCTTTTTTTTATGTGGTGCATTAACTGTTTTCAAAATAAAGTACATACATTAAAAAAGGATGAAAAATAAAAATTCTTAGTATTTTACTACTGAAATCTATACTAATATATAAAATCCTTAAGTGACTGACTCACTGATTAATCACGATCCTGCTCAAATCACTCAACGTAAGAAGCTTAATTTTGTCATACAGGTTGATTCTAAGGTGTAGAGGTTCGATAAGAAGGGATTTTTCGAAATTCCAGTTCCAAGTGGGTGAAAACACCCCTCAAATATTAGAACATTTTTTTCGGGAAGACTATTAAACACGTATATTTTATTCTGTTGTTTTACATATTTTAAGATTTTTAAAAAATTTATACAGGATGTTTTATATAACATGACTAGTTCCAAGGGGGTGAAAACACCTCTCAAATAATATAATATTTTTTATTTAAAAAAAGGCCAAGTTTCCGAAAAAACGCTTAAACACGTATATTTTATTTTGTTTTTTTACATATTTTAAGATTTTTAAAAAATATATACAGGGTATTTCGAAAAATCTGGTCATTGATTAATCACGATCCTGCTTAAAGCGCTTGACGTAAAAAGCTGATTTTTGGAAAACGGATTGACTTTAGGGTGTAGAGGTTCGATAAGAAGGGATTTTTCGCGACTCAAATTCTAAGGGGGTGAAACCACCCCTCAAATATTAGAATATTTTTTTCGGAAAAACTCTTAAACCCGTCTATTTTATTTTGTTGTTTTACATATTTTAAGATTTTTTAAAAATTAAATACAGGATGTTTTATAAAATATGACCATTGAGTAATCACGATTCTGCTTAAACTGCTTGACGTAAAAAGTTTATTTTTGGCAAACGGATTTTTCGAAAGTCAAATTCCAACGAGATGAAACTACCGCTCAAATATTACCAAGTTATGTCATAATATCGCCATATTGCTTTTCCTCATGCTGACATAAATGTGAGAAAATTTTATCCAGTTTGTATGTTAATGGAAATTCTTGCTTTGCTTTATCACAACCATTACAAATGATTAATTCGACGCGAACGAAGTCGCGGGTACACGCTAGTATTAAGTAAATAAAAACACAAAAAATCGTATACTTTTGTAATTACTAGATGACTTTAATTAAAAATTTTTTGTTAATAAGGAATTTTTCAAATTTTATAGCTTACAAAAAGGTAAAAAAAGCATGAAGCTAATTGGGTAAAGTCAAATACTCTTTTAAGGTAGCCCCATTTCACGGTATTGATTTCTACAAACTGCAAGCAATTTCTGTTAAGTAATAGAAAAAGTTTAAAAGAAAAAAGTAATAAAACTAAATCAATATCTCAAACCGAAAGAACTGAGTTAGTTCTCCGCAATGAAGTTTTTTTTTCAGTAAATTGTGCATTTTATTTTTCTACATTTGTACTACTATTTCTTTCCTTTATTTTTATTTAAACACCATAGTTGAGTATAAAATATACTTATGTTACTTATAAAATTTACTTATATACTTACTGCTGTGTTAAGTAAAAATGCTTTTTATTCAAAAGCCACTACTTATACAGGCATTACTCACATATACAGGGTGCTACAAATTCGAGGTACGAGCATTGGTATCTCTATTGGATGTTCACCAAGATGCCATCAAAAGATTGCTGAGTTTTTTGGAAAAAATGAATTTTTTTGAAAACTAATTTTATTTATTCCTATCGTTACTTTTTAGAAAATCAAAAAACTAATTACACGTTCTCATATCCACTTTATTAGGGCTATCTGATACTATTTTAGGATTTTCAAATTAGCTGATAATTTGTGAGATACAGAGGCCAACTTAATTTTTTTAAATACGGACCTGCATTTTTTATTTCAGATATTGAAAGAACTCAGTCGCCTGAGTATAATGATATGCCACACTTTATACTTTTTTTTTGTTATGAGTACCTTAACAGCAACAAAACTATTTAATTATTATTTAAAAAAAATCAAATCCGACTCTGTTTTTTAAATTATTTAATCTGATTAGATTCATCGCAAGAATATTGATCAGTGCTAATTAACATTGAATAAGGAAAATTGAGCCAATTGGAAGATTCAAATAAATAATATCCAGAGCAGCAATTTAAAGATATTATTTTTAACTTTTCTTATTGTGAATTTCAAATTCTCAGTGTACGATCTAATAATTTTCATAATATTAATCGTAGTTATTACTAATTTAACTTCTACAAACTAGTTTCTAATGCTTTACATATTCTACATGTTCGAAAGGATTACCACCCTCCCTATTGCACAAATTTGTTTTTCTTTCAATTTAATTTATAGCTCTTGAATAGATCTTATACTTTCGAATGTTGATTTCACTTTTTTTGTAAAATTTGGACCTGCCGAATTACTTGACGTTATCAGACGGTCCAGGTACCTCACTGGCCATTATACTGTGCTCTACCATTTCCAATCCATCTTCCGGGGAAATGATTTGATTGTTTATATTACATTTTATTTATATTATTTTTTATTATTTTATTGCATTTGATTTTCTGTATTCAACCCACGTCACTGTTAAGTTTGAAAGATTATCAATATTGTAACGATGAACAGATTAAATTAATATTAAAAAAAAAAGACAGAGCCGGACTTGAAATTAGTTTAAATAATTTGTATCCAAATTTCCAAAACAAAAAAAAATATTTTTATATAAGTGTGGCACACCATTGTACTCAGGAGAGCGAGTTCTTTCAAAATCTGAAAATAAATATGCAGGTCCGTATTTAAAAAAATTAATTTGGCCTCTGTATCTCAAAATGTCATCTAATTTGAAAATCTAAAAATACTATCAGATAGCCCTAATAAAGTGGCTATGAGAATGTGCAATTAGTTTTTTGATTTTCTAAAAAGTAACGACAGGAAAAAATAAAATTAGTTTTCAAAAAAATTCGTTTTTCCCAAAAAACTCAGCAGTCCTTGAAATTTTTAAAACTTTTTTGATGGCATCTTGGTGAACATCCCAAAGCGCAATTTTGCCCCAATTTAACCATCTGCGTATCTATTACGGTTACCGAGATACCAATGCTCGTACCTCGAATTTGTAGCACCCTGTATACCTGCATATAAAATAAATAATAATACACGCGTGAGTTTCTGAAGTGATAACAAACTAGTGAGTTATAACTTCAAAGCCACACCATTTTATAGAAATTATTAAGTTTTATTCATAAAGTACTACTTCAATTATTTATGTAAATTAACATTAACATTAAATGAAAATTATTTTTTTTGTAGATTCAGAAATTGTAAAACCTTGTATGCCTCCAGATGCTGTCCCTCCACTGCTTGAAATAGGCTCTGTCATTACAACGGTTCGTTCTGGAACACTTACAGCATCTTGAATCTTTTTTGCGATCTCTATTTTATTGTTGATAGACTCTTCGATATATCCTTCCGCAACCGTTGCAGATCGCCATCCTCCGTGTCTTTTTAACGTAGTCATGTTCACTCCTGCATTTACCAGTAATGTGGCGGATGATCTTCTCATACAATGGCCAGTGTATTGCTCAGGATGTTGTAGACCCAAGTACTTGCGGAAGATCTTCTTGAATCATTTTTCTTTAAAATCTGACTTGTTGGTTGATACTTCACTATTTTATCGTTAAATCTAAATTTCCTTTTATCTATGATCTAAATGACGTCTTAATGTCAGTGCTATTTATTATTTACAAAAAAAAAACGCACATCTATATTGCATAGTAACATAAACGCATCCTGATAATTTATTAATTCGCAACAATAAAACTAGAACTGGTAGATCCTTTTAAATCAATTATTCTTTAGAGATTGGACATGAAACAGTTCTGCTGTTGGATAAAACTTTCATTATTTATTTCTTTTAATATTTTTGTCAGTACATAATCCCAAGGAACAAAAAAAAATTCAGGTATTAATAAAGAGAGAGAAAAAAAAAAGAAAAATAATTTTCTTGTCTTTACCCATCGTTTTATCAATCTCTAAAGTTGTTACCTCATTTGCATTCAAATCATTCTTCAACTTCGCGGGAAATTGTTATTTAACTTTCTTTCTAATTTTCTAAAACGGGGGTGAGAAAAAATTAGCAATTTTCCAACGACGGAAGTCCCGACTGGCTCGTTAAATAAAGTTCACTAATTAAGTTAAACATCAGACCCAATTAGAGAGAGAATCAGCTTCGCTACACAGATAACTTTTACTTAATGTCCAAACATGGCAATTAATATTTTACATGGACCGATTTTGGAACTGGCTCGTTTTAAATGGAAACTTTAATATCACAATTTCCAAGGTTAAACACGCATCTGTTTTAGAAATTAATTTAATGGCTGCGACTGGGGGATTTAATAAGTAATTATTGTAATTAGAGTTTTGGAAAACAGCGTGGACGTGTTTGTGTGCTTTGGGTTAAATTCTTACACGCTATTCACACTTAGATATCCTAATCTAAACGGAATATGAAACTTTTGTAAACGTAATGCAGAGTGCAATAATGTAATACTATTTTTTTATCAACAATATAGAACTAGATTGTAGATTGTACACGGCTCACATGTTTAGCTTTGTAGATTATTTAAAAGATATTTAAAATATTAAATATTTAAAATTCAACTATTCCAGAACACTTTAGTTTTTTTTTAAATAGATACGTTTAAAAAAACCGTTGACGTTCTGTTAAAATGACATTATATCGAGTTCAAAATTAACAATTATTACCTGATAGCAATTTCTTAATAAGGTAAAACCAAAAAGCCTCGAACTTTCTGTATGATTATTTTTAATTGTTACGTATGTTATGTTCTTTAAAATCTAAGAAGCGATTGCCATACATTACTAACATCTACAGATGCATGAGCAATACATTTATTTTTATTAGATTGTATTAAAAAATCCTTTTTTATTTTTATTTTAGAGGCTATCGCTTCTTTCATTATGATTTTGGTGTTGTTAAAATTTATTCTGTACCCTGTGTCCCATGAATGCTGACAAATCTTAGATTTGTGAAAATCTCCCTTTCTTAAATAATCTTTATGTTCTTTAATTCTAACATTTAAGGGTCTAGATGTTTCGTCAATGTAAAATTTATCGCATTCACTTGCTATTTTGTATATTAAATTTTTTGTTTGTTGTTCTGTATTCATTGGTTTAGTGTGTGATAAAATGGATCTAAGCGCATTTTCTGTTTTGAAAGATGTTCGTATGTTATATTGTTTTCCTATCCTTCTTATTTTTTCTAAAACGCCTTGTATGTATGGAATTGTAAGTTGTATACCAGGTGTTGCATTGTCGAGCGGGACATAGGAAATCCCATGTAAATTTTAATGGGGTCAATTATTGGCTTCCCTAATTATTTTAGAGAATAATTCTATTTAGGTTTATTGAAGAGCACTAAAGCCCACATTCAAAAGAATAACTTTAGATATTTTTGATTTGCCCGTTTACGAGTTATCGCCGATTTCTTTTTAAATATTTCTCCTTTCTTATGGCCCTGTATTTGCTTATGAGCACCAGACGAGGTAAAAGATAACTGTCAAATGAAGTCGTCATTTCAGAAATTTATCTATTTAGTGCTTTATTATTATTGAAAACTCATTCCTACATCGGAAATCTTAAAGATGTATTTATAAATACAAATTAATATGAATTAAAGTAAAATAAAGTAATCAATTAAAAGGTTAATTATAGTATTATTACAATATTCAACAACTTATTAATTTAGGTACTATTAAATTGTTAGAACTTTAGGATTTAAGAAGATGTTTAATTATTCCTCCATCGACTGCTAGACAATAACCCAGGCGATCATAAAATTCTCTTCTTACATTCGCTAGTTGGTAAACTGAAATGCTATTGCATTCGGCAGAAATAGCATTTTTTAACTCGTCTAGATTTGGGTATTTTTTACCCTTGTATATCCTGTTTTTTAAATGGCCCCAGAGAAATAAATCATTTGGCGAAATATCAGGAGACCTTGCTGGCCAATTTAATCTATGATTTAGGCCAATAACGTTTCCGTTAAAACTATTGTCTAAATATTCCCGAACAGCCAGGGAACTATGTGCCGGGCAGCCATCCATTTGGTACCAAACTTCCTGATTTTCCCTAGCGGCATCATGTAAAGCAGGTAAAATATGATTTTCGAGTAGTTCCAAATAATATTCTGCATTTAAATTTCGCGTAAGAAATAATGGCCCGATAATACTGTGTCCGAATATCCCTGCCCAAACATTTACTTTCGGTGGATATTGCGTCCTTGTTTCGATAAACCTGTGTTGGTTTTCTTTATTCCAATATCGATAATTTTGAATATTGGTTATATATATATATATATATATATATATATATATATATATGTATATATATATATATATATATATATATATATATATATATATATATATATATATATATATATATATATATATATATATATATATATATATATATATATATATATATATATATATATATATATATATATATATATATATATATATATATATATATATATATATATATATATATATATATATATATATATATATATATATATATATATATATATATATATATATATATATATATATATATATATATATATATATATATATATATATATATATATATATATATATATATATATATATATATATATATATATATATATATATATATACAATAACCCGGTAGGTATATTGTGTATTACCATTGTGTCTATGATTTGGGGTTTGTATTTCGTTTAATGTTTTGTCAATAAAATATGGTGGGTTTGGTTTTTATTAATATATTTTTTATGCGGTTTATATCTCTGTTTAGTGAAATGTCGTCTGAACATATTATTTTTGCCCTATTATATATATTTTTTTTTCAATTTTTTTTGAGAATACCGCACAATCTTTTATTTTAAACTTTGTTTTTATTATTTATATCGTTTATATTCCCCTTCATAAATAGTTTGTTTTTCTCGTTAAAACTTCTTGCCCTATTATTAGCATTTTATATAAAAATATTGACGCTGCTGGCAGGCTGGCTTGCCGGTAAAGAGGCTTTTTGCCCCCGTTTTTCCTCTATAAAGCGGACCCGTATACAACCCTTATTCTATTCAAATTTTATACTGTTAAGCTCTTTACGAACTTCCATAGTTTATTGTTGAAGGAAATTGTGTAATAATTCTATCCAGTAAAGAAAAGTGAATAAAGTTTAGGCGAATAGACCGACAAGTTCCTAAACAGTGCTTTTTCTTAACTAGAACTTTTGTTACGACTTTAAAATTTTAACGTTGATTTAAAAATTAGATTTAAATCTTTAAGGCCAAAATAACAGATGTTTAAACATTTTCTTTTTGTGTTTCTGTGGTAGCAATAATTGTAAATTATTTTTTTACAATTTGCTAAGACAAGAATGACTTGACATTTTCTGTTTTTGGTTGAAATATTTCTGTTTTTTTTAAATATTCCAGTGATAACCCATATGCACATCTCTGCTGAATTTATCGACACTTTTTAGTAGTAAAATATATAGCATTTATAGTAACCTCAATATTTTATTCAAATCACTAAAAGTACTTTATAATAAATCGAAAGATTATTAAGACCTTGTAGCTATGAAACAAAACAGAATCGGACCTATGTTGATATGAAAAATAAATCTTATTTTTACGTAAGGAATCTCCCCACGAAAATTCGCATATGTTTTTGGAAACACCCTGTATATCTATCTATTTTATTTCTTACTATTTAGAGATAGCAAGGGGTTTTTGAAACATTTTATATATTTAAAAAAATATTCTCAATATGCTCATAAAATTTCATATTAATAATATACCCTGTATTGTGTGTGGGTGCCACCCCGTATAATAAAAAAAGAAAGGTATTAAAGATCCTCTTGTTATTAAATTATTATTAAATATTTCCAAAATCGCGCGTTTTTTTCTACAAATGATTAAAAATCAATTTGAAAAATATATCAACTAATTGAAATTCATGCAATAAAACGAAATTAAGCTCAAGGAATGCAGGAGCGATTTCGAGCCCTTACCTTCTGCTTAGTTTTGTCATACGTGGAGCAGTACAAATTAAATCCTCTGTGGGAGAATCAGAGAGGTATGATTAATTACGACGTAACAACGGTTTGCTCGTCACCAAGAGGCATCCTCTGTCTCTTTGATCGAACGCTAATTGCTGATTACTTTCACATATGCACAGTGGCGGCGTGTGGTTAAGTAATTTGGGGGTGCACAACCTTAGAAAAACAAATTGTGTGCAGACCGCGATGAAAAACGATATTTTTGGTCTATGAAATTGTTAATGTAACATAATCGTAGGGACACTTGAGACAGACAGGCGATATAGATTTAAGAGTGGCGTAAAACAGGTAAAAACGGTTAAAAAACTGCAATAAACATAAATAAATAGGTTTAAAAACTGTAATCAACCGCCATAATCGTCACCCTTCTATTTATCTATGTTACTCTGTCTGCCTGTCTGTTTGTCTCAAGTGTTCTTATGACTACTTTTTATTAAATTTTGATAAACATTTCTTTTTCTAAATGTGTCGTGCTGATTCCTGCGTAGGCGTTCAGCTAAATAAAATAAAATAAAAAAGATAAATTTGGAAACTTTTTTTTTTAATTTAATCATAAAATTATATATATAAATTCAGGTCAGAACGTCCTACGACGTTGTCCGATGCCTAACTTCCACCCTGTGCGATTTTCCCATTGATCTTTGGTCAGATTTTTCTCGCTCATCGACCTTCTTATTCCTTCCATCCATGTTTTCTTGGGACGTCCTCTGTTTCGTTTACCAGGTGGTATCCAATGAATGACTTGTTTTGGAATTCTTTCATTGTGCATTCTCTGAACGTGGTCGTGCCATATTAATTGTTTTTGTTCTATATCATTTACTATTATTCCCTCTATTCCCATTTGTTGTCTAATGTCTTCATTTCTGATCTTATCCCTCCGTGAAATTCTCATTGCTCTTCTAATCGCGTCCATTTCTGTTGTCTCTAATTTCCTTTTATTCCTTTCAGTGAGTCGCCATGTTTCACATCCATAGAGTAATATGCTTTTAACTAGTGTCTCGTATATATTATATTTTCTGTTTTTTGTAATTTCAGTGCTCCATAGAATGCCATTTATGCATCTGATAACTCTTCGTGCCTGTATTACTCTGTTGTTTATTTCTCTATCGTCCGTTCCATCTCCTGTAAATATCGATCCCAGGTACCTGTAATCTTCACATGCCCTAATTTCCATATTATTGTCTAAAATAAGATTTTCTGTATTAGCTCCAATTGGAAGGTATTTTGTTTTTTCTGTATTTACTGTGAGACCCCATTTAGCATATTCTTCAATTATTTTCCGCACCATAAATTCCATGTCATCTTTTTCGTTTGCTATTATGGCCTGGTCGTCTGCAAATTGCAAGGTGTATAGGCATATGTCATTTAGTTCTATACCCATTCCGTTACATTTTCATTTCCGTCTGTCATAAAATTTTCTTGGAAAAAATGATCATAAAACAGTTGCTGTTTAACTTTTGGCACAAAAACATTTCAAATTTATGATTTCAGTCTAATAACTATTTAGTCAACATTTTTAATTTATGTCTATGATGACAGGTATTGATAGTTTTCATTCAAAATATCTCGAGAAACATTACCCGTAGCCATTTTTACCTAGATACGTTTTTTACGTAAAAAAACTCGTAAATGTATATTTTTTTACTTAGTAGTTCTATACAGGTACGGACGAAAAGTTATTACTCTTCAAACCAGTTAAAACTCCCAGACACGCATTTTCATCCAAATATTGATGTAACTTCGAAAAAATCGAAATAAATATGAAATTTCTACACCCTGTATCTTCGAAACTAAGCATTTTAGGACATACAATTTATACGAACTTTTTTATTTATTTTTGTATACTGAATGTGCTGCTGAAATTTGTAACATTTTTAGTTCGTTACATGTCTTTTTTATATATAATATATGATGTCTGGGCCTATCATCACCGGATTCCGTATCGTTCAGGCCTGATAATTTATTTGGCACGCTTGGCGTAATTTTTACGTTCCCTAGTCGCCAACCCTGCTATCGTTTCGCTGTTCTGTGGAGGCGCGCGCTGTCAAGATCCTTGTTATATGTCAAGGCGGCTCTACGCGCTTAACCTCACTTTTGTTCACCCGGCTTTTAGAAGTGGTAATAATTTAAATCTTGCTGCAAAATCTGAATCAGCTGCCATTTCGAAGCTACAGGTAAAGATGAGTTATTATCTTTTATAGATTCGGTATTATTATTGAATATTTTTAGGGTAGAGTTTTGGATTGACACACCTTAACTCGTATTTGTATTTTGCTGACACGTTGGTGTACTTTTGCTGTTGTCCTCCAGAATGTTAAATGGAAGAAAGGACAGTTCTTTTGTTTATAATTGAGCCCTCGGAAGTGTTTCGAGGTAGGTTTATTTTGTTTATTAGACCTTGTTTGGTATTAAACAAGAGTTTCGTATTTTTAGGGTCTTATGGACGGACTATTTCCAAGGTACGAGTAGTGTTCCCTTGTACCGTTATCTTATGGACGGACTGTGTCCAAGGTTATGGTGCAAGGTTATGATCCAAGTTACGGACATTATCCAAGGTCCTAGTAGTGTTCCAAGGTACGGGTAGTGTCCCCATATTGCCACAGTATGGATACAGCGTAAGCCCCATGCTGCTTCGCTTCCATTTCTAAGCCTAGTCAGTAGCTTCGGCTGTATTGATTCATGGTGTCCTCATTCTGGCCCCTTTTGTTGTTTTGGCCAACAGGATCGCCGACAGACAGTACAGAGATATGAGCCCACCTCACGCTGCTACTCTTTGAAACAGGACTGCCTCAAGAACAGCTAAGTGTAGATTTTGGTTCAGATTTTCAGTCGATTTTCAGTCTTAACTTAATAACGTACATTTTAAATAATATCGGACAGACTATATTTAGTGGTTAGATTATTAAGAACATTTATGTCGATTTAGTAGTTACAATATGATTTAGATCTTAGGTTTCATTACATTACGCCTTGTAATAGTATTTAACCACTATAATAATTATTTAAATTGTACAATGCTATTTATCATCAGAATTCATCATGAATAAATATAGCCATTAGTTTTAAGTAATATACAACTGTGTTTTCTTTCTCTGTACATGCCTGGCGCCCAATATCTATATTTTTTTTTATTGTTATCTCTCTAGTGAAATACCTTACCCACGACTGCTCTCCGATGAAAAGCTGCCGTTCGCAGTGGTAATGTTTGTAAAAAACGCTACAAATTTCCGGAATACAATTCGGACTACCCTGTACAATAATTAACGCCAGGTAAGAAATTCGCCGAGTTTTTTGTACACAAATTTCAAGTCTATGACAAACTGGTTTTGGACTAAATAGAATTAATGAATAAATAATAAAATTTTAGTTATTTTTTATCAAGGATAGGCATATAATTTGGGGATTTACGAGCATATTTGTGCACTTATTGAGGTGCCGCCACTGCATTATGTACAATTACAACGATGCATGGGCCGAATATTTACTGTGCTACGAAATTAGAGGCGATGTTGTATGGAACGGATAACAAAGGCCTATTCCAATTACTGTTACGAAAAAAAATCACCTAAATTTGATACTAAAATGAAGGACTGCGATTGAAATATCGTTTTTAGTGTTTTGGTATTAATAAATTTTAGTACTCGAATCAATGGCGGTTCCAGTGGGTCACTAATTCGAAGTAAATTCAAGAAAAAAATGCTTTGCAAATCAAACATATTGTAGTTTCGTATAGTTATAAAAATCAGCTTATTCAACCATTTCCAATTATGATGAGACCTACTTTATTGCTAGCTGTAGGACTTTTGGCAATTAAGACTATGTCATCAGCGCATCTTATATGGTTATGATATTCTCCATCTATTTTTAATCCTTTGTTGGTCCGGTGTAGTTGACGGAAGATTTCCTCCCAGTGCTTTCTGCAAACAGCTTTGGGGATATCGTGGGGAACCAGTAGGAAACTCTGGGGTTGTTTTATATATCATTACTCTTGCTTTGGCTTCTTTCTATATATTGGCGATAGTGATGTAAAAATTCTAAGTAATCGTTACAAAGTAACAATTACTTTACGTGGACTCGAAGTAACGCTTACTATTTGAATTTAGGACTCGTTACTCGTTACTAAGCTAATTCGTTACTTTTGCGCCGGCAGTAATCGTAATCCCTGGAAATGCACGAACCGAGGACTCGAAACTCGATACTGAAATATTCCTTAGTTCGACGTAGGTCTAGTTGTTATCAATATGTTCATGTTTAAACTGTTTTGGCCGGTGTTTTGGATGGCAAATGTGTGATATTTTTATTACAATTATTATGATTGGCTCATGCCGACCCGGAGACGGTCTGTCCCTTTGCCGTTTGTTGTCGCTTTTTATTTATAGAATAGAATTGTTTATTTAGATTAACATGTCTTACATATTAATTAACAATGGATTCACGTTAGTCACAAAAAATATTAACATCTGAAAAAGCAGAGCAAATATTTTTCTTCTTCAAAAGAGAATAGATATTTGGCCACTTACACTGTAAGAAAATCTACAAAATAAAAATAGTTATTTTTAGTAAACACTGCTGGGGCGTTAATCCAAAGGACTTTTTTGAAGAGATGAATCCGCCACAGAGGAACATACATTTTTTTTTATTTCTACTCTTTAATGTTTGCCTATTTATTAATGTAATACAAAGAGAGAGAGAGAGAGAGAGAGAGAGAGAGAGAGAGAAAGAGAGAGAGAATATAAAAAATACTTTATATTTATTATACACATATTTTCTTGTTTGATTTGTTTTCTTTTATTTTTAATTTTATTAATAGTACATAGTTTTATTTAACATATCATTATAAAAATATTATAAATTAAAAACATATTATTCAGTCCTTGAATACCGAGTATTGAAATTATCCTATTAAGCCCTTACACTAGAAGAAAGTAGACCCCTTATAGATTAAACCGAGCATGCAACGAAGATCGCTGCACACAATAAGTAACGAAGTTCCACGTCAAGCCCAAGTTTTCCAACTTGTACACAAAACAACGATTATAAAGTAACGATACTAAGTACCAAAGTAACGAGTAACTAAAGTAACGAGTCCAAAGTAACGAGTCCTATTACCAAAAGTAACTAGTAGTTCCGAGTCCATAAAAGTAAATAAAATTTACATCACTAATTGGCGATATTATAAAAATATACCCACTAAAATATATTTATACAAAAAATTTTTAAAAATATTTTTTTATTCGTTTAAAATAAAAAAAGCGGATTTCATGCATTGTTTATGACTATAATATTTCTCTTTGTTTATTTCAGATATAACATTACATACACGGGTATGCGATACTTATTGTTAAAAATGGTTTTTTTTGTTTGACCATGCGGCTGTTAAATGCCAGTTAAATTTTACAGCGTTTTAGTTAATATAGAAAAATATGCGTTCGTATTTTTTTAACAAATATTTATTTCAAGTCCCCATTCTCAAAATTGTTCAGTTAAAAAAGCCAAAAATATTAATTTTCAAATCGCCAAACGGCAGTCAAAGTATTGTAAACATTTTAAAATAATATTTTATTTTGATGCACTGATAAAGATGAAAAAGCTTAAAATATATGTGAATAATTTTTTTTACCTTTTAAAATAGTAGATGTGAAATTATTGATAAATATCTATATACAGGGTGGTCCGAACTGTATTCCGGAAACTTCGGCAGCATATTCTGCAGATAAAAATAAGTAAAAAAGGTCGTATAAATGTATGTCCTAAAATTGTACCCTGTATAAATGGATAAATATATGACGTATATGTGAAAAAATTGTAATAGCTAAAACAACTTCGAATTTTGATAGTTGAAAGTTGGTTTATTTGTGGATTTAAAAAGTCCGAGCATTTCATTTCGACGCGACTTTTAAAGTCTTCATTGCGAGGAAAAGGAGCTTACGTTTGTAAAGAGCGAGTTAATATCGTGAAATCGCGCGATATTAACTCAAACTCTCTTTACAAGCACTTCTTTTTACTCTCATACATTCCTGATTCTAGTAATCCGCCGATTCAGTTTCTATAAAAGTCATTAATTGCTCTGAAATTTGCTCTTCTATATAAGTTTCCATATTTGGTTTGGTTAGAAAACAAAATACCTTTTATTATTTACAAGCAATCATCTTTTAACTTTATTTTGAGAGTTGTTTTAAAACACTCTGTATTAGTTAATACAATACAAAATTTATACATGTATATGTCCTTAATAACAAATGTCATAGCGCACTAATCAAGCACATGCATAGGTCGATATATAATTAATTTGAAATGACAGGTTACGTCAGTGTTTAACACGGAGTAACCAATTCAATTTAAGAAGATCGATTAATTTCATCTAGACTAGCTCTGTATTAAATCGTCTAATTCTAATTCTACACATCGTTATTTCTAAAACAATTAAATTGCCTTAGCAATTAACAATTTAGTCTTAAGTACACTGTTTAGATTTACTTAGTAATCAAAGTAATAAGCTATTTCTCCAAAAAAATCCTGTATGGGTATTTCGCCTCTGAAATAGAAATAAAAAGTCTACAAAATAAAATAGTTATTTTTTGTAAACACTTTTGCGTTAAACCTAAACGGACACTGCTTGTCAGAAGTTATGTTTACAGTTATACAAATTTACGGAAACAAAAAAAATACAAAGAATGAAGAAAACGAGTGTTAGTGTCTGTGGAAGTTTATGAAACAGACATTTCTCAAAGTTAGGTTTAAGTATAGAATCGAAATTAGTGTTTTACTTAGTTATGAAATGACAATCATAAATACACAAATTGTGAAAAATCAATACATATCTGACAAACGAATCTAAAACAGCGGAAGGAATTCGGACAAAAAAAGTCGATGTTGTCACGTTTAATTATAGAAAAGCAAAGTAGCTCGATATTACCTATAAATTGAATATATTTTACTTCATTTCAGCATACATAATTATATATATGCTAATATGTTGACGTAGTTCTTATTGTAATAATGTATATTTATCTAATTAACTGATTTCGTTCATTCTGCCTATTATAAAAGGTCCTTCCTTAAGATAACGTCCGCTTAGGGTGAGCTGGCAACGCTGACAAAATTCATCATGGCATCCCGGATTCAACCAGTCTCATTGGTCGAGATTTATTACCCCCAACTTTATGCCCCTCTCTAGGAATAGTAGAAACAGTCACTACTATTGAAAAATCCAGTGGCGGTGTTATTGTATTGTGTTTTATATCTTAAACTTGATTTGTGTTTATTGTAATTAGTACACGCGTTTTAACAAATATTACTATATTTGGCAAATTACTAAACAAAATGTAGGTACATTTAAAGTAAAATAATATTATAAACTTTACTGGAAAATATTATAAAAATTCCTGATATATTTTTATGAAACCCCGCACGCTCGTGGATATTTTATGAATGAAATCGGTCATGATTTTAGAAAATTGCGATCCCCTTGCCGTTACCCCGTTGTTTCAGATCCGTTTGTCAGACTGTATGGTACTGTAAATGTCCGAGATGCGGTAAAACCTAGGATAAGCGCGCTAAACCTAGGATTTACCAAAAGCATTAACTAATTAGGTTAGCCTGGTTATTTGGAGGGTATTAATGCATCGGTTAGCCTGGTTATTTGGAGGGTGTTAATGCATTGGTTAGCCTGGTTATTTGGGGGGTGTTAATGCATTGGTTAGGTGGTTATTTGGTGGGATTGGTTGGTTTTTACTACCACTGGATTTTGGTAAATCCTAGGTTTTACCGCATTTCGGACATTTACAGTAACATATCTTCACCCTAGAATTAGGTTGTTTTATATCCACTTTTGGGGTAAAATGAGTTACATACACCATTTCTTTATGCAAAATTAGCTTGTTCTATATCCACAAAAACAATATAGCCAAATTCACAAATAAAGAAAAAAATGTAATATTTTGTATTATATCCATATTAATTTGAAAGTCGCGTAACCATATAATGGCCTACATCCAAAAATCACTATTTAAGGCTACATCTTACAGTTTGTAATAAAAAAATAGAATTATTGTGTTCTTTGTCCTAGGAAGTGGATATGAAACGAAAATACCAGATAAAAAAATATGTTACTATGCATAAAAATTAGATTGTTCTATACCCATTTATTCTCGATCTCTTTCTCTCTGACATACAATGTATGTATCTGTTTTTATTTAAATTTAAGGATTTTGTTTTAAGCGGGTGAAATTGCACCACTAAACGGTCGTTTGTCAAATAGGCGGCAAATCGGTTCGTTTGAAAAGCACTGATTGCCTGATTTGTTAGCAAATTTGAATGTTTCACGCTTTGGAATTTCGTAAAACCATCTGCTTCAACTCAATTGACTGCTCAATCGTTCGTTTGAAAAGCACTGATTGCCTGATTTGTTAGCAAATTCGAATGTTTCACACTTTGGAATTTCGTGAAACCAGTTGCTTCAACTCAATTGACTGCTCAATCGTTCGTTTGAAAAGCACTGATTGCCTGATTTGTTAGCAAATTCGAATGTTTCACACTTTGGAATTTTGTGAAACCAGTTGCTTCAACTCAATTGACTGCTCAATCGTTCGTTTGAAAAGCACTGATTGCCTGATTTGTTAGCAAATTCGAATGTTTCACACTTTGGAATTTCGTAAAACCATCTGCTTCAACTCAATTGACTGCTCAATCGTTCGTTTGAAAAGCACTGATTGCCTGATTTGTTAGCAAATTCGAATGTTTCACACTTTGGAATTTTGTGAAACCAGTTGCTTCAACTCAATTGACTGCTCAATCGTTCGTTTGAAAAGCACTAATTGCCTGATTTGTTAGCAAATTCGAATGTTTCACACTTTGGAATTTCGTGAAACCAGCTGGTTCAACTCAATTGACTGCTCAATCGTTCGTTTGAAAAGCACTGATTGCCTGATTTGTTAGCAAATTCAAATGTTCCACACTTTGGAATTTCGTGAAACCATCTGCTTCAACTCAATTGACTGCTCAATCGTTCGTTTGAAAAGCACTGATTGCCTGATTTGTTAGCAAATTCAAATGTTCCACACTTTGGAATTTCGTGAAACCAGCTGCTTCAGCTCAATTGACTGCTCAATCGTTCGTTTGAAAAGCACTGATTGCCTGATTTGTTAGCAAATTCAAATGTTCCACACTTCGGAATTTCGTGAAACCAGCTGCTTCAACTCAATTGACTGCTCAATCGTTCGTTTGAAAAGCACTGATTGCCTGATTTGTTAGCAAATTCAAATGTTCCACACTTCGGAATTTCGTGAAACCAGCTGCTTCAACTCAATTGACTGCTCAATCGTTCGTTTGAAAAGCACTGATTGCCTGATTTGTTAGCAAATTCAAATGTTTTACACTTTAGAATCTCGTGAAACCAGCTGCTTCAACTCAATTGGCTGCTCAATCGTTCTCTAATACTATCAATACTATCGATAGCTAAAAAACATTTAAATAATCCAATGAAAGTTAAAAATAGTGAAAAGAGTTTAAAGTTTCATAACTTTTTCTACTAATTGAAAATGTCTACCACTAATTTTGACGTTCTGAATGCTTATATTGAAATTAAAGAAACAAACTTCTACGCCAATTGAAACCACTAATTTGTTCCAGTAATTGCGAGGTTCTCAATGAAGCTTTAGTCAAGAATTTTAATTAATTTGAAAATAACTTACGATCGTACAAAAAGGGCATAGATTGCTCTCATTTTATATGTAAAATTTTAAAGCTAATGCTATTGAAAGTCATTTTGAAGCCTAGTTGACGTCGTTTTATTCGATCATACGCTAAATATCTTTAGTGAACAATAGAGCAAATTAAGTTAATATTTTTCACATTGTTCTCTAAAGAAATTTTAACATTTAAAATATTTTCTTGTTAAATTTCTGTAATTTTGATAATGGAGAACTGGCAGAAATAACTCCTACATCTACATCTACATTAGTCTTATATGAGACCACGGTATATAAATCAAAAAAATAATAAAACAACAAGAAAACAAACTGCATCGCAAATCACCGCTGCACTTCGCCGTGAAACGACATCGCCATCGATTTATTCGCTCGAGCAACATTCGTAAATATATTCGCTGTCGACTAAAAAGCTTAATGGAGTGATTGATGTTTTCCATCAGCGAGAGCCCAGTCCGTATCTTTTCTTGAGTAAATAATGACTTTACGTGGTCAAGCACATGCACGGCTGGATTTAGTGCGATAAGTCATCCGAACTGACGGACCGTAGCACTCGATTTTATAGCGGGCTCGCTAGCAAGACGCCGCACGTTGGCTCGTTTTTGTTCCGAACTCGTCCTGATTTTTAAGTGTGTGTGCAAGTTTTAATGGTACTTAACTGTGTAAATATACGTTGAGATTGATAGCTTCCATTCTATTTATTATGGTTTTAGTTTAACGTAGAGAATAACATTGCTGTTTCTATATTGTTTCATATAGTGTCTTTACTTAATATCATGTCACTATATACAGGGTTGTTCACCACATACGACACGGAGTATTGTAGCTAAACGATTAGATTTTTACAAATTGTAAGTTTTGGGTTTTTTGAAGGTCTATTAGAGCTACAATTTAAAAATATTTTTACAATATACAGAGTGTCCCAAATAAGTAAAAAATATTATAGTTGTATTTTTTTAAACGGAACACCCTGTATATTATTCTATTTTTGGATTCTACGATTGAAATAAAGGTAAATTTGATTAAGGTTTATCACACTTAAACCTTACCGTTTTTGAAATATTTTCAATTTTATGAAATTGCAGTAAAAAATTTAAGGCTTTATTTCTCCAAGGGTATCAAAGTTTTTAATACTAAATATTTACTGAAGGTTATTTATTGATCAGATATTGTGCTGCAATAATAAAAATGTTACTACCTTATACAGAGTGTCCAAAAATTTATTTTAAATAATTACTAGCTTTAAACCGCAATAACTTGTTTAATTTAAATGGAACGCCCTATATATTTTACGCGAATCAGATGCACAATGTAATTGTCTATCAAATTGTATTATATCATTTTTTACGCATCTCTTCAAGTTTTCGTAGAAAATGCATTTTCTTACAATTTAGACCACATTTATCACTATACCTATGAAATATTGACATTTCCGATTTTTTTATAGCACCATAATATGTACAAAACGTACAGGTGGTAAATATTGCAAGCCTATTGGCATACAAAAAAACTATTTTAATACTTGTAAAAGAGTATACCAATTAAGTATACCACCATTATTTCCTACCAAAAACACCAAAAATTAGTTAATTACATACCTTTAAATTGTTTTAATTAATAAATTATTCTAAATAAATGTGGATTTGGCTCAGAAATCAATATAATAATAAGTTATGAAAATGAATGTCTCTGTTTTTATAAATAAGCATTCGTCAATAAATGAAATAAAATTGTTTAATTTATAAATTTAATTGTAAACAGTTGTTTTTTTATTTTTTAATTAAATAAACGAACTATATCGACAATATTAGTATCTGTACCCTTTGAAAATTTATTACATCTTTAAAAATAAGCTAAAATGTCAATATTCCATGGGTATAGTGATAAATGAGGTCTAAATTATAAGAAAATGCATTTTCTATGAAAACTTGAACAGATGGGTAAAAAATGAAACAATACAATTTGATAGACAATTACATTGTGCATCTGATTCACGCAAAATATATAGGGTGTTCCATTTAAATTAAACAAGTTATTGCCGTTTAAAGCTAGTAATTATATAATATAAATTTTTGGACATTCTGTATAAGGTAATAAATTTTTTTTTATTGCAACACAATATCTGATCAATAAATAATCTTCAGTAAATATTTAGTATTAAAAACTTTGATACCCTTGGAGAAATAAAGCCTTAAATTTTTTACTGCAATTTCATAAAATTGAAAATATTTCAAAAACGGTAAGGTTTAAGTGTGATAAACCTTAATCAAATTTACCTTTATTTCAATCGTAGAATCCAAAAATAGAATAATATACAGGGTGTTATATTTAAAAAAATACAACTATAATATTTTTTACTTATTTGGGACACTCTGTATCTTGTAAAATTATTTTTAAATTTTAGCTCTAATAGTCCTTCAACGAACCCAAAACTTACAATTTGTAAAAATCTAATTGTTGAGCTACAATACTCCGTGTCGTATGTGGTGAACAACCCTGTATATTGTGTGGTCCGAACTGTATTCTGAAAACTTCGGTAGCACTTCGGTATACATAGAACATACATAAAAATAAGTAAAAAAGTTCGTATAACCTTAAAATGCATCTTTTCGAAGATACAGGGTATAGAAGTTTCATTTTAATTTCGATTTTTTTAAAACAATTTTTTAACTAATGTCGACATTTGGATGAAAATTGGTATCTGTTTTTTAACATGAGAAATTTTATTTTGATATCAATATGACTCCTACTTGTAGAGGCGCTACCTACATGTTTTTTTTACTGTTTTGAAGAGTCTTATTTTACGTAAAAAATGTCTCTTGGTAAAAATCGCTGCGAGCAACCGTTCTCAAGATATTTGGATTCTTAATAATCAATAAATGCCATCACATGTTTACTAGATAGATATTTAAATAAATAAATAAGTTTCAAAACGTTCTGATACCAAAGGTTGAGCAGAAGCTGTTTTAAAACCTAACTGTCAGTTTCCTTGAAATTTCGTAATCTTTGAAAAATCGTATTTCTGTTAAAACGAGTTAATGCTAAAGGTTCTACCAAAACCATGTTATCACAAATTTATTAAAATTTTTGCCGTTTAGAAAATTGACATGCATTTTTGATTTGATAGCCTTAAATATTATGCGCATTTTGAAAGGATTTATTTTATATTTTTTTGGGACGACCGATGGAACACCTATTCAACAACTTTGTTATAAATTGTTATCTAATGAATTACCTATTAGCATTTTTAGTGACTGTTTCACTGTACACATTACTATTTCTTTAATAATAATGAAAAAGGCTTAGAAATTAAGAATTTATTATTAAATACATTGTTTAGATTTACTTAGTTGTTAAAATAGTAGATTATTCTTTTACGATTAAAGCTTGATTTTCATGCGTCCGTTATCCGTTGATACGATGGTCCGTTATTAATTTTATTGGTTGAATTTAAAGATTTTGATTGGTTAGAAACGGTTAACCAATCGAAGCCAATTGAATTAAATTCATCAAATAAAATTAATATCGGACCATCGCATCGTATCAACGGATAACAGACGCATGAAAATCAAGCTTAAGGCATACTGTGAGCGCCAAATCACTATATTTGTTATAGAAACAGATATGCCTAATATTTATTTCTATAATAAATATTGCAAAATATAAAAAAAGAAAGACCGCATACCTAGGCCATGTCATGCGCAATAGTAGAGCAAAGCTTCTGAAGATAGCTTCTTGATTATAGAAGGAAATCTAGAAGGCAGAAGAGGACTTGGGAGACGCAAGCACTCTTGGTTGAAAAACTTACGAGACTGGTCTGGACTAAACTTACACGAACTGTTTCGAGCCTGCACAGGACAGACAGTGTTTTGCCGCGATTGTTGCCAGCCTTCATTAGAAGATGGTACTATAAGAAGAATAAATATTGAATTATAATTTTGTATTATGAAGTGATAAACCATTGACAAAAATAAAAAATATAGAGGATTCATTCTCCAAGCTTTTAAACTTTTTGAATAAAATGACCAATTATGAAATGACTCTCATAAATCTATAAATTACGAAAAATGATTCACCATGATTCAACCATTGATTATACCAATTATGATTTGGTTGGGTTGGTAGTCTCTCTCACATGTTTAGATACTCTCTTTGTAGTTGGGCCTATTGTTTTCTATTGTTGGCTATGCGGTCGCGTGTCAACCCTGTTAATTCCCTAATATTATGGTTCCATCTCAGGTTTGGTCTTCCTGTAGGTCTTTTAATTAGTCGGGGGTACCATGCTGTAATTTTTGTGGTCCATCTGTTGAATTATATCTATTACCTGGGTCTTTTGTCGTATCCACTCTACCCTTTTACGATCTTTCTTGGTTATTCCCAGCATATTTCGTTCCATTGAGCGTTGTGCGACCTACAGTTTCCTTATAATATCCGTTTTAAGTGTTTGGTCATGACTGGTAGTACACATTGGTCGAATGTTTCTCCTTTAGATAGAGTTGCATTCTGGATTTGAATAGTATTGAGTTTCTTCCATAAGTACTCTATGCTAACTTAATTCTTCTGTTGATTTCTGGTAGTAGAGATCCTGAGATGTGTATCAGTTCTCCCAAATGTATATATTTTTCTACTATTTCTAGTTTTGTGTTATTTGTTAGAATGTCTTCTCTGTCCACTATTTTGTTATACATTACTTTAGTTTTTGTTTAGTTTATTTTGAGACCTACTTTATTGCTGACTGTAGTTAGTTCGTTAATTTGTGTTTGTACTTCTTAATGACTACTGGCTATTAGAACTATATATCATCAGCGAATCTTAGATGGTTAATATATTCTCCATTTATTTTTAATTGTTTGTTAGTCCAGTCTATTTGAAGAAGGAAGATTTCTTCTAGTGTTGCTGTACAGTTTTGGGGATATTGCGTGTAGAAACAAATATGGATTAATATTTGTTTCTATAATAAATATTGTATTATAATTACGTATTATGCAGTGATATGCCATTTTTTTAAACCACACACCAAGCTTTTAAACTCTTTGAATGAAATGACCAATAATGAAATGACGATCGTAAATCTACAAATTATGAAAAACAATAATATTTGACTATGTATTATTCCATTATGTATACACATAACAATAATACATATATTTTTTTTTCACAATGTTAAAAAAATACTTAAAAAAACAAAGTCAAATTGAAAAAAACACTTAGTTGTTTTTCTTGGAGCAAATAACCGAAACAACGTAAAAAACAAACAATTTTTTTAAATTATAAAAGTTTGTGACGTGTTTACAGCGAAACTTTTAACGTAAATGTTTCGTTTACAGCGTACAAGATTTATTGTATTTATACGGTGAAGTTTATTTACGTTGTTTTTGTAATTCGGATAAAAAAATTCTGATACATTTTCTAAGGGATAAAATTTATGTATTTTTCAGATAAGCTATATTTTGTTACAGGATCCGTTATTGGTATCTCAATATAGATACTGTGTTGTTTTAAGTGCGAGAATATATGTCGCTTGTATTGAGAAATGGGATTGTTGACATTAGAGCTATTGTTTGATTTACCTCGCAAGCTGTAATTAAAGTGTTTTTGCTTCGAACACACTAAACTTTCGTGTACATAAGAAAAGCTTTTAACCTTGTTTACGACCACATAAATTAATTAAGGTATTTCTATATAATTGATGTAACTTTTCTGAAGTATTAGAGGTTTTCTAGATTTGGTCAATATACAGGACGTAAAGATATCGGTAATGTAAAATCGCTTATTTCTGGGGCTTACTCAACCGGGTCTCACAATGCAAATTCACGTCAAATATTCATTTAGTTGGTTATTGGCAAGCACTCTTTCATTGTACATGAAAATAACAAAACAAACATTTACTGATCTGGATAAAATTAATAGTTAAATAGTAAGACTCACCCGGGGGTACTCCGCTCCCTAGCCACTGATATATTCTATTCAATATATCCCATTCCATATTTTCCATCTAATTCAAATATCATTCGGTTATATAGTGGTTCATAATCTTCAACAACTAGCTAGTGTCACCTGAAATAGTATAGGGGCTTCCCCCGGACGCAACTCTGCCGCTAAACAGATTTGCATCCCAATCGAATAAGCTAATTGGGGTACCTCACTACCCCAACGCCGCATCGTGTCAATCGAGAAGACAAGGGAGACCTCAAACTCTCAAGACTAACCTCGAAGGAAAGACGTCACCAGAGGATTTCTTCCGGTCAAACGACCCATTGCCTTACAGTACTTGCAACGTTTATAGTCAAAAGACTCTCAACCCCCAAATATCAGCTCTATGACAAAACACAACACAACAGCCGGCTGGCCAGTCTACTATTGAACCGCCGTAGGCAAGCTAAGCCTCTTACATCACAATTTTACCGGATCGTAAATATTTACATTACTTGCCAATGAATCATACTATTTTCTCTAATCGACTTTAAAATAGAGTGTTTTAGCATTACTAGATAAATAAATAGAGAGTTTCCGAATTATAAAACCATTATTATAACCAACTTATTTTCCAAGTTTTACAGTAACATCAGCCATTAAAGATAATTGTGATTTCCAAAATACCTGCCGCGTCCTTTTCTAATTCGAAGTTCAATAAAAAACAAGTTTACTTAATCGGGATGATTTGCATAGAGGCCACTAGCTTTTAATTTTAACAGCCAGCTGGTCGGGGTTCAAAGATCTTAATAAAAGGGCGCCACGAGATTATACTCTATGAACCCTAAGTAAAAAATGTAACTATTAAGTAGACTTCAACACTAACCTCGAACTGTTGAGTGCAACTATCATGAACTTCAAAAATTACTATAATTATTTGAAATTAAGTGACTCTTAACTATGAGACCAGACTGTAAATAATACTGTAACGTTTTTAGTTCGTTACATGTCTTTTTTATATATAATATATGATGTCTGGCCTATCATCACCGGATTCCCTCTCGTTCAGGCCGGATAGATTATTTGACGCGTAATTTTTACGTTCCCTGGTCGCCAACCCTGTGATCGTTCGACACAACCCTGTTACTATTCTGTGAAGGCGCGCGCTGTCAACGTCGCTTCTATCAACTCTCCGTGCTTAACCTCACTTTGTTTTGACGCTCTGTTTTATCCCAGCTTTTAGAAATAGTGATTATTTAAATCTTGCTGTATAATCTGAATCAGCTGCTATTTCAAAGCAACAGGTAAAGATGAGATATTATCCTTTTAGATTCGATATTATTATTGAATATTTTTAGGGTAGAGTTACATGATGTCCCAACTTGTATTTGTGTTTTGCTGACACGTTGGCGTCCCTTTCTTTTGTCCTCCAGAATGTCACATGGAAGAAAGGACATGTTGTTTATTATTTATTGAGCCCTCGGAAGTATTTCGAGGTAGGTTTATTTTGTTTATTAGACCTTGTTTGGTTTTAAACAAGAGTTTCATATTTTTAGGGTCCAAGGTACGGACTGTGTCCAAGGTACGGACTGTATCCAAGGTACGGACTATTTCCAAGGTACGGACTGTGTCCAAGGTACGGACTGTGTCCAAGGTACGGATTGTGTCCAAGGTACGGGTAGTGTCTTATGTACGGACATTATCTTATGTACGGATGTCCTGTGGACGAGTGTCCCTAGTAAGAATGATTTTTTCTTACATATAAGTGCCACAGCGTGGATGTAGCTTGAGTCCCATGCTGCTTCGTTCCCAGCTGTAAGCTAGTTAGTTACGGCTGTACCAATTTATGGTGTCTCATTCTGGCCCCTTTGGTTGTGTTGGATGGCTGAGTACAGAGATGCGAGACCACCTCACGCTGCTACTGTTTGAAGCAAGATTACATAAAGAACAGCTAAGTGTAGATTTACGTTCTAGTTTTTATGTTTTAGATTTTCTATATTTTCAGTCTTAAATAGTAACGTGCATTTTAAATAATATCGTACGGACTATATTTAGTGGTTAGATTATTAAGAACATTTATGTCGATTCAGTAGTTACAATGTGATTTAGATTTTAGGTTTCATTATATTACGCCTTGTAATAGTATTACTTTCTATAGATATTATTATTGCGCTATATTAACAGATGAATAACGAGACATAGATTCTAGAATCTACAGGTTGCAACATATCAGATTTAACACCGCATAAAATTTAACAATTTAAATAAAGTAATGCTACTTTTCTTATATTTTCTATAACGTTACACGCATTGTATTTTTTCATAGTCTTTTCATAGAACATATTTAAACTTATTTACATACATAGTTTTACTCAACAAATAACCACTATAATAATTATTAAAATTGTACAATGCTATTTACCATCAGAATCCATCATGAATAAATATAGTCATTAGTTTTAAGAAATATACAACTGTGTTTTCTTTCTCTGTACATGCCTGGCGCCCAATATCTATTTTTTTGTTTATTGTTCTTAATTAGTTTTCTTTCCAGTGAAATACCTTATCCACGACTGCTCTCCGATGAAAAGCTGCCGTTCGCAGTAGTAGTTGTTTAAAAAACGCTACAATACTACTAAAAATATTTTAGCAATTTATTAAAATATTCAACAGTTAAAAGTGATATATAAAGAAAGAACAAAAGAAATGAAAATTATTTTAAATGATTGAAAATGTAAATTAAATCAGAATTTAAATCAATAAGAAATAAACCTATGACGTCAAACCCCCTTATCTAACTTAACACTAGATACAGTCAGGGTGGTTTACATAAATCAAATCTAAATTAAACTAAAATTGTACAGTCTTACTCTATTCGATGTATGTACTTGAAAACTATTCGAAAGTTCCTCCGGCTGAGCTACTGTGTATAGCTATGGGGTGGCTACAGCAGGGTACAGCAGCTCGGTGTACTGTCACTGGAGCCCACGGATGTCAGCAGACGTTCAGATGAAAGGCAAGTTGTTGAGGTTTCAAATGGTGAACATAAAAACCCTAAATAATATTGGTTGTCTTAGAAAAGAGCCTCAATTATAGAACAAGGACTAGCACAACGTGTAGGAGTTAATAAAGGTAATAAAGAAGGACTAATTAAATCTGAACTTTACCTCAACGAGGGTTTATGATGGCCAACGGGCAACTCTACACGAGCAACAGGAACTGGCGGAATTCTGGACTGTTCTGTGCGTCTGAGTCGGACTTCTTGCTCTACAATTACGAACAACCAAATAAGATTTAAGAAAGATAACACTCAACTAATCTTTCTACACCATGTGGGCGTGGAAAAGTCGAAAACCAGACAACAATATGAACAAAAATCAGTTGAGCATTGACTTAGATTAAGCAGAAGAATTATAGCATACCTTGGAACTCTACTCGGGGACTTCTTGGGCACGTGGAATCAGAATATCGGTCGGAAAACTCGGCTATTTAATCCCTTGACGGAAATTTGGTCGGTGGTCCATACAAATTCAACAAAATCCAACCACGTCTCTGACCAAATATTCTTCGGAAGACTTAATCCTTCTCTAGGAAGACCTGCTAAATACTAACAGAGAATGCTTGACGAAGCAGGTAGCCAGTTCTTCACACGATGTTCTTCGGTCGGGGAATACACAAGAAGTCACGCACGAATTGGATTTCTTTCACAAAACCAGATTTCAACCGGAAATCTCCCTCCAGGATTTAGATAGAGAAGTATATATCTCGACTAGACCAACTCACAAAAAGGCGTAAATAAAGAACGATGTTCTAGAATATTTTCCACTGCCATATTCCATATCCGGTCAATGAACGAACTTAACTCAGAAATTCCCACAATTAAATGAACGAATTGCACACTGCGATCCACATCAAAAATAAACAATTTAACTACGAAATTTTATCTGGTAATTATTAAATTTCAATAACCAAAACAAAAGATAAATAAATCCAAAAACATCTGATTTAATCTGACAGTGACAAGTGACGGACAGGTGATGACCAAAGATAAAGAGAGGTTGACAAAAATCCTACTGCTGGTGGCGGCATCCAGTGACATTGTTGTGTAGCTGTAGCTGTATAATATCGCGGTGTATATTCGGTTGCATATTTGTAAAATACTAAATAAACTAATATTTAACAATAAAATTACAGTAAACATGATGCAAAAATAATAGTTATTTGCTATAATTTATAAGCTAGCACACAGAGGTCGTTGCGAGGAAATTTGACTGTTACATTATAACCCACAAAATTCTAAAAGTTACTGGTTTGTGGAAGTATGCTTTGGAATTAAATAAGACAATAGAAAATTTCATTAATGACTTATATTTAATTAACAATTATAAACAATCAATGTAATTGGCTGTGACACTCTCGATTATATGAGATTAGATATGCAACTGGAATACTTAAGTGTTTCTTCTTCGGTTGGTTGGGAGAAAGGCCTCACCCTCTTCGCTGCACTCGTCCGCTGGTGGGTAGCGTGATTGTCCGGCTAACGTTGGAGAGCTTGTTAGACTCCACCAGTCTCAGTGCGTGAGCTACTTATGGGGAGGGTCAATTCTCGTATCTTCCTAGAAGATAACAAACAGCAGTATTCTACTCAACACAATTGATAAGTACCCAGTTTTGTGGTGGTGTTATAAATTACCAATTGAACTGTCTGTTGGTTGCCAATGAAGGTACAATAAAAATAACTTATGTTTAAACAACATATTAGTGATTCAAATAAACAATAATCAATATCTAAATCCAACTACGAATTATTATAATAAAAATTATAATTAAAATTTAAAAAAGAAAATAGGCAATGACAGTTTAAATTAAGTTATAGTTGAAAAGATTGTCCAAATTATTTAAAGAATATAAAGAATATAAATATATAATTATAAAAAAAATATAAAAGAAAAATATTTTGCTCTCTCTAGAAAATTCCAGACAACCACAATCACTTCGGTACAACTTGAAAAAAAAATTATATTGTTACAGTAAATTATTTGATTTAATTTGTAGACACGTGTAAAAAGAATAAAAAAAATGTAAGATAAAAAAACTAAAAATATATGAAAATTTAAATTAGAACAAAAGTTAATACTAAAATGCGATATTAAAAGATAAATTAAAAAACTAGATAGAAAGATAAAGGTAAATAGAAAGATAGGATAAGATACGAAAACGATAAATGCGGCAATTCGACAGATAAAAACTAAAAGAAAAGATATGTCACTCCAGGAACAAAGATAATGCATCCGCCAAATAAGATAAAGATAAGGTAAGGTAAATTTGGCAGATACGAGGTAAAGATACGTTCCCTAGAGTGACCCAAAAACAACAAAAAACAAAAATCTATCTGTCGAATGGCCTGCCAATAGACACCACCACTACAGGGTCCAGATAAAGCAAGAGTTGCCTTCTAGCAAGCAAGGATTCGTTAAAGGTGACATAAGTCGTATAATAAAAATATTATAAAAAATCCTTACTTACCAGAGTCCCTCCTGGTTCGTCTCTGAGAGTACTCCTGCAGTGGCTGGTTCTATTCATGGCCCCTGAGACTGCTAAATAGAACACCTCTGCGGATTCCTGTTCATCAGCTTGCGTCTCAGTACATAAGGAAGAAAGATAAAAAAATAATAATTAGTACTAGATAAAAATTAAAGGTATTAGAAAAATTATAAAACTACTATACACGTGCTACTAAGATAAGAAGATAAAAAAATTATGATAAAAAAATTAATTGTGAGATAAAAAGATAAAATAGAAAAAGGGAATGTAAATTTAGAAGCTAATTAAATAATTAAATCAAATAATTAAATTATATTAGATAGTAAGAAATGTTAAAAAAATAAAACTAATAAATAATTTCCAAGTCGTACCTCGTGCCGGTGTCTGGAAAAAAAACTAGGTGTTTAAGCAAAGAAGATCGAGATGAGAGAGAGTGATTTTCGGCAAAACAAGTCCCTTTATAGAATTCTCCCATTCATTTAGACATGCGTTAAGTACCAAATGTCAATATAAAAATTTATAATTAATAGTAAAAATAATACATACGATAAAATTTCCTACATACCTTCAAAAAGTGTGTGTAACAATTGCATCTTAATTATTTAACACTAAACAAAATATTAATAATAAACCTTCGTTTTCATTAAAAATAAACAAATTATTATCGGTAACCCATAGGCAACCAGAAAATATATAAAATATTTAAACAATTTAAACTAACAACCATCGCTAGTGATGTGTACCACTATCGAGGTTCCGCAAAAAATCGATAATATATAAAAAACGGATAAACGATATAAAAGGAAAAATGTAACGAAAATATTTTCGTTACAACATACCCATAAGTTTATTGCCAAAAATGTGTCATTATTTAGGTTGAGTATATTAGATTAAAATAGATTTATAGTGACTGTTGCGATCTTTTCAGATCTACTGTAGACCCCTTCTGAGCTCTAGGTTATAGTTCATATGCAATCAACTTTTAGTCACGTGATTAAGCTTGACCTGCACGGCGTTGCCCAATTTTACATATTTTCTTTTAATCAAAATATTTTAGGAAACTAAAATTAATTAATTATAAATATATAAACAATAATTATTTACATTAACAAAATTCCACCTTCTTAACAGCACTTAAAGGGCCATTACTACCCCTTTCCCGTTCAAAATATTCTAATAAATTTGCGATACGTTTTTTACGGCTATTAAGCTATCTTGTACACTTTGTACTAAAAGAGGTTCTAAAAGTTATTACTGGATTACGTAACTAAAAGTTTAATTGATATCAAATATATGAACAGGGTGAGTCAACGATAGAGTAAAGTCCATTATCTCATTTGTTTCGAGGTTTACAAAAAAATACTAAATACAAAAGTTATAGAGATGGTTAAGATACACATTTTAAAATTATTATACAGTATACACGGTGCTTCAAAAAAGTGTGGCGAATATAACATATGTTTTTTTTAAATGCAACACCCTATTTTTTATTTTATTTTTAGATTCTGCGTAAAATTCCATAACTTTTTTATATATAATGTTATATACCTAGAATTAATAGTTTTTGTTATATTTAAATTTGTTTAAACAAATGTTAGATTGCAGTGGGTTAAAAAATTGTCAATGATGGCATTTATTCTGAAGTTGGACAACTAAAATTTGGTAGTAGAATTTTATAGAGATATAGAAAAAGACCTATGTAAAGATATTTTAGTTAGATATTACAAGGTGTTCAAAATATATTTAGGAATTTCAACTACTTAAAATTAAGGAATTTCAATTTTTTTAAATGGTATACCCTATATATTATCATTTTTTCTGATAGATTTTATCAAACTCTTCAACTTTTATTAAGAATGTCATATACCTATTTTTATTAGTTTGCGATTTATTCCAATTTTTTCTATTTTTACCCATATTTTTAATACAATTGCGCTATAACATCATAGTTACCATGACAGAAAGTAATAATTATCACAATTTCATGTCTGTTAAGCAAGTTAAGAACAAAATTTGAATTTTAGTTTATTTTTTAGGTTAATTTGTTGTAATAAGTATAAATGGTAGAGATAATGGTTACAGATTTTCTTGAAATTAATTAGTCAATGTGATTCATATACACGGAGAAGCTTAGAAAACCACATTTTTTGGTTCAGTACTATATATTATATAGTACTTTGCTAACTACTATAAGGATAGATGTATATTATGTAAAAAACTCTTCAGTGTGTAATGGGACGGTTTCGCGGCAATAATAATATTGGCTTTACCAAATGAATTATAAACCAGAATTACTACGAAAAAAAAAACGTTACTGTATGTCGAAGAAAATTCATATATCAGTAGTCTTCAGCAATTAGGTAATGTAGTATTACCCTAATCTGTGGCTATTCGCCCCGACGAAAAATCCCAAGTGTCATCTTTCATAATATAGAAATACACCAAGAAATTCACTACTGCGATTTAGTTTATTTGAGTAAAGTTAATTAATTTTAACTAATACCAGCAACTGTAACTAATTATGAAGCTACTTGTTAAAGGTAAGTAATAAATAGTTTTGTTTTGTCATGGCAACTATGATTTTATAGGATAATTGTATTGAAAATATGGGTAAAAATAGAAAAAATGGGAATAAATCGCAAACTATTAAAAATAGGGAGATGACATACTTAATAAAAGTTGAAGAGTTTTGTCAAATCTATCAGAAAAAATGATAATATATAGAGTGTCCCATTTAAAAAATTTGAGATTTTTAATTTTAAGTAGTTGAAATTCATAAATATATTTTGAACACCCTGTATCATTTAACTAAAATATCTTTACATATATCTATTTTTTTTCATCTCTATACAACTCTCCTACCAAATTTCAGTACTCCAACTTCAGAAACAATGGCACTACTGACAATTTTTTACCACACTGCAACTTAACATTTGTTTAAATAAATTGAAATATTACAAAAAGTAATAATTTTAGGTATATAACATTATATATAAAAAAGTTATGGAATTTTACGCAAAATCCAAAAATAAAATAAAAAATAGGGTGTTTGCACCTTGTATACTCTATAATAATTTTAAAATATGTATCTTAACCATCCCTATAACTTTTATATTAAACATTTTTTTGTAAACCTTGAAACAAATGAGATAATGGACTTTACTTTATCGTTGACTCACCCTGTACTTTAGGTTGGCACTTTTACAAAATTTCAGTTACTTATTCTAGAGCTACAGATGTCCGACGCACTATTGCCGGACCCTGTATAGTCTAATCGACATATTTTTAATTCAAACTGTTAAATAGAGCACTAATATATCCTTTCCAAAAAAAAACACTGAAGAAATTCACCCCTTTTATCTAGAATTACTTTATTTCTCTTGCACGAGACAAAAAGCTTATAAAGTAAACATTTCATTTAAAGCATCTCCAGTTCGTGCTTTTTTTGTTATTTTCAAGCAAAATAGATTACTTTTGCAGCATAAGCTTAATTTCCGTCGTTTTCTGTTATGCAAATGCCGTTCTGTTTATTTGCGTATTTCGGCTCTTTTTGCAGAAAACACGAAAAAAAAGACGTCGACTGTGCTCGTTCTCTCTTTTTGTTACCCTTTGCTTTTCGGCGTTGTATGTTTTGTATTGTCTTGGAGATCGTGCCTGGCAGAATCTAAATTAGTCCCGGACGAAAATATTTATGTTTCTTAACAACAATGTCGTCTTGAAGTTTAATTAAAAAACTCTGGTAAAATGTTAGATTAGTCTGATTTTATTACGACTGTTAGGTATCTAGTTGAAATAATAACAATTTTATTTGTATTTTTATTATTCATCTCTTCAAAAAAGTCCTCTGGGTATAAAATAAAAATAAAATAATGCCTTTATTGTCAAAAAATTTTACAATTTGTAGACAAAGGTAAAGTAAACAAACAAAAGAGAATACAAAAAAGTATACAAATTACATTGTCAGTTTAAAATAAAGATTTATAAATGTTTACAATGTCGTTTAGTAAGATTATACTAAATATAGTAATAGCAAATATTAAACCAGTGTTTACAAGACCAAATTCGATTATTTATAAAAAAATAAGCCATTTACGGCGTAGAAACTCTTTTCTAGTAAATAAGATTTCAATGCTTTGCGAAATGACGAAAATGATGTTATGAATTTGATTTCAAATGGCAGATGATTGTGCATTTTTTTCGAGCTATATAATATTGAACTTTTAACTAACTCTGGCGTGGGGTAGGTAGATAAAGATCTTGCTCCGGGTTCCTGAGTGGATAAGTGTGAGATGGCCTTTCTTGAGAAGCTGATACATGCCTACGTATTAGGCAAACGGATTCAAATATAAATAAGGAAGGAAGAGTTAATATTTTTAATTTTTTAAAAAAGTCCTGGCAATGAGTTCTGCTGTTTAGTCTCAGTGAATATCGAAGAGCTCTCTTCTGGAGCTTGAAAATGCGGTCAAATTCAGTCGCACAACACGTACCCCAGAATGGAAGGGCATATTTGGGGTGCGACTCGAAAAGTGCATAATAAATAGTTCTAGCCACTGACAAGTTAAGCTCCTTAGAAACAGATCTTAAGATCTTAAGTGATTAAGTGTAATCATTTGATATAATCCTATAAAGTGCCGTGACGTCCTTGTTACTCCAAGTGAAGCTAGTGTCGTCCGCAAAAAGAAAAGACATATTTTACCACTGATGTTTATGTTAGCAATGTCGTTAATAAAAAGAAGAAACAAAATAGGGCCTAGTACTGAGCCTGGAGGTACTCCACATTCTATTGGCTTGCTAGAAGACAACGTGGTATCCACCCTCACAAGTTGACATCTCTTGCTCAGATATGACTTAAACCATTCGAGAGATGTTCCCCTGAATCCATAGTGCTGCAGTTTGTTAATTAGGACCTTATGATATACACAGTATTTCGCCCACAACCATAACGTGGTATACTGATGCTGTTAAAATCAAAACAGGGACAGAAATAGGAGTATTTGGGCCGAAAACTAAATACTCTGAACCAATTAGCACATCAAAATCAAATTTCTCATGTCAAAAAAACCCAGACACCAATTTTTATCCAAATATTGACGTTATTTCAGAAATCATTTGGAAAAAATCGAAATAAATATGAAACTTCTACACCCTGTATCTCCGAAACTAAGCATTTTAGGACATACATTTATACGAACTTTTTTACTGACTTTTATGTGCAGAATATGCTGCCGAAGTTTCCGGAATACAGCTCGGACCACCCTGTAGATCTATAAGTTTTCAGAGAGACGGCCCTGTACAAATTTTATTTGCAATTTAATTTCACTTGGCCAACTCAGGCATAAAGCAAGCATAAAAATCTGTGGTTTATCGTTATGGCCCTTAACGGAAGTAAAAATGGTGGAAACAAAGCTGGCGCGCATTCATACCGTTCATGTTTTCTGTTTTATTTCTCTCGGAGGAGAAAAAGTGCTCCTGATGCTGAAAACCGACATTTGTTTCCCTAAAACTCCGCGCTTTTTGCAAATTTAATGGTTTATTTTTATTACTTCTTTATGTGATATACGTTGAAGGATTTAAGCCAGAATATAAAACGGGTTTTATTATGCTAATGCATTTCAAAACATATGACGCCAATTCGAGAGTTAGATTTGCTTTGTTTGTTCTTAAATTATAGGATCATGGACCGTCAAGAGCGCTGATAGACACCGTATAGATGCATTTGAGATGTGGTGCTGGAGGAGAATCCCATGCTCCGTATCCCATGGCCAGCTCGAAGAACGAACCAGTCAATTCTCAATGAACTCGGCATCACAGATCGATTATCCACCATCTACCGTAGACGCATTCTGCAATACTTCGTTCATATCACTCGCAACCTTGAGAAACTCATAGTACAAGGCAAAGTAGAAGACCGAAGACCCAGAGGACGATACCATCAATATGGCTTGACCAAATAGCAAATATTACAGGTCATCCATTTCAATCAAATCTCCGAGAGGCGGAATATCGCCAACGATGGAAGATCAAAATCACCAGCTGCGCATAGCCATAATAGTAGCTTCTGAATAACGGTCTAGGTGAAGCATCTAGCTCATTTGTCAGTACAGAATTAAAAAAAAATTAGAGTTACTAACTCGCATTTTCATTGGAGGACATATTGTCTTATTTATGTCAAACCAATAATCAACGAGAATATTTGAATAATTTAATAAAATTACTGTAAATCAATATAAATAATGAATTGTTTGTAAGTGAATTGTAATTTCTGTATTGTTAATCCGGTAAATGATGGAGATAAACAATTGTGATTGATTAAAATTTTATTTTAAGATCATACTTTTGATAACAACATGCTGAGGGTTGGAATAATGAATTGAATAATGACAAGACAAGTGACATCTGTCTAAAAAAGACAGCGATTTAGAGTGATAATTTGGTTGTGTAAAATTTAGAGTGACGCAGGGTGACGTTTGCGTCACGAGCCGTAGGCAAAGGGCGCAAATCACCCGAGTGAATAATGGCTATAAATTGCGAGTTGAATACTATGCTTTGTCCACGGCCATTATAATAATTATGAGGAGTGTTTGAATTTATATTGGGTGAGGTTTTGGCCCTGGTTTCCGCACCATATGTCATCACTGGTCGTATGCAGGTTTTGTATATTCTTGACTTACATTCTGTACTCAAATGTTTGTTTATCCATATGGGATATTTAAGATGTCCTGATATTGCGGCAGCTTTATTGCCTTGTTTCCTTACTTCTTCTTTCAGGAATCCTGAGCTTGTAATTTTGCATCCGAGGTATTCGAATGACATTATCTGATCAATAGTTTTGTTTTTTATTACCAATTTGCACCGTAGAGGCTCCTTTGTAATGGTCATGCATTTGGTCTTATTTGTGGAAATTTGCATGCTGTTAAAAGCTTGTAGCATTATTTGGAGGTCGTCCTCTGACTCTGCAATAAGTACTGCGTCATCGGCATAGCATAATATGTTTACTTTATGCATTCCCATTCGATATCCTAATCCAGTATTCTTGACGGTTTTTATTACTTGATCCATGATTGTGTTGAATAACAGAGGACTGAGACTGTCGCCTTGGCGAATACCAGTTGCAGTTCGAAGATGCTGCGTTAAGGTAAAGTTTGATCTTATTTGGGTTGTTGTGTTTGTGTTTAAGTCCTTGATAAGTTCTGTGAGTTCTTTCGAGACATTACTGCTTTCCAAGATGGTGATGATGTCTTTTAGTTGGACTTTATCAAAGGCCTTTGTTAAATCTATAAAACATAGATAGGCTAGAGAGTTATATTCTAAGGATTTTTCAACTAGTTGCCTGAGTATGAATAGTGCATCGGTAGTTGATCGGTTTCTTCGGCCCCCTTGTTGTTCCTCGTTTATTGGCACTATTGAGGAGATTTTGTCCGCAATGATCTTAGTCAGAAGTTTTAGCGAGGTGCTCAGTAATGTTATTCCTTTTAAAAATGGGTATTGTTATACTTTGTTTCCATTCTTCTGGTATTTTCTTATGTTGTAATATAATGTTAAACATTTTTGTGTATTCCTCTATGATAGCCGTGCCTGCGTTTTTTATTAGCTCGTTTGGTATTTTATCTTGATTAGGAGATTTTCTATTTTTAAGTTACCTTATTGTCTCTTCTACCTGCTTGTAAGTGATTTGCGCATGATCTTCTATATTATCTCTTTGGCTTGTCTCTTGTGCTTCCATTGGTTCATCTATTTCTGCGTATAAGCACAAATTGTATAAGTCTCTGAAATATTTTTCCCACGTATCTTCTGCAATTGTTCTTAGTTGTATTGTTTCATTTGTTTCTCTTTCAAACCCCTCAACATCTTCCAAATACGTTTTTGTGCTCCGTACATATCCGCCTTCATTGCGCTACTAAATCGCTGCCAATATTCTTCTCTAATTTCTCGCACTCTATTATTAGTCCTGTTTCTTATTTCGGTATAGATATTTCGGTTCTCCGGTGTTGGAGATTTCTTATATTGTAAGTATTTTTCCTTCTTTTCCCTTGTAATATTTTTGATTTCTAATGTAAACCAAGGTTTAATGTTCGGTCTTCTATTATGTAATACAGTACGTGTTCCTAAAGCTTCTTTAGCACCTTTGCAGATGTTTTCTTTCAGTTTGTTCCAAGCTGTGTTAGGAGTATCAAACTGTGCTATGGGGTTAAGAGTGACATGTGTTTGGCATCTATTTGAATAAAGTTCTTTAGTGCTTTCGTGGTTGAGGGATTCTATATTGAATTTTTCAGTTTTTATCGATGGTTTTTTTTTGGATAGCGGCACACCTATTCGTATCTTTCCTAGCACAAGTTTGTGATCTGTTCCAATGTTGGCTGAGGATAAGACTCTTATGTTTATTATTTGTTGAGGTAAGAAACTTCGATTGGTGATGATATAATCGATTATTGATTTATTGTTTCTATTGCCATAGAAGGTGTATTTGTGTTGTTCTTTATGGGGAAAATATGTGTTGTTTATTCTCAGTTCGTTCTGTCAGTTATATTCTCGTTATATTTTTGTTTTATTCCATCTTTTCTTTTTATCAATTTTAAACTTCAAAATTAATAAAAAGAAAAGATAAGAAAAACGTCAAATCATCCACGCCGCGCATCGGGTTGTTGTGACTGTCACGTTGGCATAGCAACAAATGTAAAGTAAATGCAAAGTGTGATTTATCATAATTCACTGTTATCAGCTGTTATATTTCACTCTATTACAAATATGGGCACTATATTCCTTCAGCTAGGAAGTAGAATATTGATTTATTATTAAGTGGTCGTGGACAAAGTATCTTAATACAATCATTTACTAATTCTTTTTAAGAAATTATTCTTCTTCCTTAATCTTTTGATTCAGAGAGCCAGGCATTTTCAAATCTACAAATTACATGAATTTTCAATTTTAACCCTAATATAACGTGATATAAGTTACCAAGACTCCAATTTTCCTATTCATTTCGTTACGTAGCGGCCTTCCGCATTTTATTTATTATTGTATCAGGGAAAATTCATACCGTAATAACAAGGCTAGATTCCGCTGGAAAATAATAAAATAAATCACCTGTTTCTTTCAACGGAAATATTTATGTTGAGATACAGAGCGCAGAGGATGTAAACTTAGACAATGTAATAAAAGAAAATAGGATTTCTTATTTCTGCCAACGGTGCCCGTTTATCAGAGGCAGCTGCTTCCAGTTCTCCACTATCGCTTTTATTTATTTATATAGATATTTTATTAAGACTTGTAAAGTTGGAAATCATTGAAGTTGGAGAATCAAATAGTAACTTACTCATAAATAGGAATATTAACGCAGAGGTTCTATAAATAATATACTAGCGTGTACCCGCGACTTCATTCGCGTCGAATTAATCATTTGTAATGATGTTGATAAAGCAAAGCAAGAATTTCCATTAACATACAAACTGGATAAAATTTTCTCACATTTATGTCAGCATGAGAAAAAACAATATGGCGATATTATTATATAACTTGGTAATATTTGAGGGGTTGTTTCATCTCGTTGGAATTTGCCTTTCGAAAAATCTGTTTGCCAAAAATAAGCTTTTTACGTCAAGCAGTTTAAGCAGAATCGTGGTTAATTTTAACACCCTGTATGATTTTTTTAAAAATTTCAAATTTGTAAAAAAACCAAATAAATTATGCTTGTCCAAGCGTTTTCCCGAAAGACTAACCGTTTTTTAAATAACAAATATTGTAAAATTTGTATTGTAATATTACACCCCACAGTCAATCCGTTTGCCAAAAATCAGCTTTAAACGTCAAGCAGTTTAAGCGGAATCGTGATTACTCAATGGTCGTATTTTATGAAACACCCTGTATAAATTTCAATCAATAAAACGAATAAAAAATAAGAACTTAAGTGATCTGATGTAAAGAGGATTCAATATAATTTATCAGATTTCAAATAAATACGGTCCTAAGGGTAGTTTACTCATGACTCGAAAAATATCAAACCCCATTAAAACGTACGTCTATGAGGTATCGCATTTCTTACCCAAAAATGTACGTCTTATAGCCATGCAGCATATAGGCAAAATGTACGTCTTATAGCCATACAGCCTCCTGCCAAAAATGAAAAAGCTCGCTCAACAAACAATCAAGATATTGGTTTGTATCCATCTTAACTGGGACACCCTGTATATTACTTAGTATATTTAAAAATCATTTTATCATCTAGGTGTATCTTTTTTCGATAGTTTATTTTTTTATTCATCCCAATAGCTTTATTTTTTTTGGAGATATTTGCTGTTGAAGAAGATATTAACATTTTTTTCGTGTTTTTTATTTTAAAATTATACCTTTGCTTTTGGTCCTAGTGTTGGTCCTAGTCAACAGACCTATAAAACCGTATTTATGATTTATGTAATGTTACTGTCTTTGAAAAATCATATTATTATTGTCTGTTCGGCAGTTACTCTAGCAGATATTATGGTTTTAAGTCCAAAAGTTGATCTCTACCATGATCAATTAAGGCAATAATAGCCCATACTTCAGAACTTAAAACCATCTCTACTAGTCAATAAACAATAATAATATGACTTTTCAATGACAGTGACATCACAAAAACAATAAACACTATTTTATAAATGTGTTGATGAGAACTCAAAACCAATGTTAAAATTGCTGTAAATCGTTACTGGTTTGTTCAAAAGCGAATATCTCCAATAAAAATAAAGCTATTCAGATGAATCAAAAAACAAATTATCGAGAAAAGACGTACCTAGGTGATAAAATTATTTTTAAATTCCTTGCTTTGTTAACATATTCCACAGGGTGTTTCAAACTTTCACAAAAATATCAACATTTTGTTTTTCCTCGTATAATTGGCAGATGGGAAATTTTATTTTCAATTTAGAAAGAGATACTAAAAAGTCAAATAATCTAGCTACGAATTGCTTAAAAAATCATCAAAATCGGCCGACTAGAACGAAATATATTAAAGTTTAAATTACATCAAAATTTTAAGGTACTCGTTTTTCGTGGATTAACAATCATGTTTCGTACCTTTTTCCTCAACATTCAGGAAAATTAATTAGGAGTTTTTCTCAAGATAGATAAGGGTTTTCCTTCGCTGTTTTGCCGACCGAGGAAACACGTAAACGAGTTCTTCCCCTTTTTATGAAAACCTCCCTTGTTCTACCGCAAACCGCACGCTAGATAGACCCACTCCAAAGATAGACCTGTAAATTATTATCTGCTCCTTTTTAATTTTCTTTATTCCCGCTTGGCCTTTTCCACTGCGAATTTCGACGATGTCAACGACGAACGCAGCGCAAATTTTTATCAGCACTCTTCCCTTTATAACCGGGGGTTAAAACGAACATGGGCGTTATTCAGATGAGGTGGCGGTTAGTGAAATTTTACGCGGTAGTTATTCAGAGTTTATGTCTTTCTCGGTTGAGTGGGTAGTACTTTGTATTGTGTTAAATAGTATGGGAAAATTAGAAAGAGACATTAATTTAAAATTACGAAGCAATACAGGGCGAGTCTTCAATACGACTTGCATCCTCAACAGTGTTGCCATTTGTTGTCCCTTAATTTCATGATTTTCAATTGTTAGCTAAACTAGAGACGTTTATTTTAACGGTTTATTTCAAAGTGTGATTGTTATTTGGTTTATTTTCTTAGAACGTTCTTAATAGTAATCAGAATACTAGAGACGACAATAATACCAAGTTTTGTGCGTTTTAGTGTAGGTTGTTTATTCTTTTATAATCTAATATTTACTAGATATTTATATTTTGTTGGGATCTTTCCTGCCCTGAGATAGCTAGCAGATAGATATAATATCTAATTAATCTCTAAAGAAGTGTCAGGAAATAGCTATAATAAAGTCATATACAGGGTGAGTCGGTTAAATGGGGAAAGAATTGCAGTTTTGTGAGGTCATAAATATACGCCTTTCAGATTTTTGAAAAAGTTCATGGCTTATTAGATATTTCGAAAAAAAAACAAATTTTGGCTATTTTAAAAATTGTCCCTAATTCCATTATAATCTATTTTAGACAAAAAGTTTTCAGATAAAAGTTGTAGATAATCACATCGCTAATGAGTTTGTGTTCTCTGATTTTTTCTAAAGCCTGTCATTTTTGACATATGACATTTTTAAATGGTAACCATAGTTAGCCACGACTTCATAAATTCATAAAAAGCGCCATTTTTTAACCTTTCAGCAATATAAGCTATAATATGTTTTTTTCAAAAACAATTAGAAAAATAAATTACCACAGATCACAAAATAGACAAAAAGAGTTATAGCCAATCCTTATCTTTCTTGACTGCCTTTTGTCCTGAGAATGTACGATGAATTATAACTTAAGAAACGGAGACACAATATATCTATAAAAGTGCATATTTACAGAAAATGTAAATTTGCAGAAGAAGTGTATATTTACAGAAAAAGTGTACATTTGCAGAAAAAGTGTAAATTTACCAGAAAAAGTGTAAATTTACAGAAAAAGTGTAAATTTACAGAAAAAGTGTACCTACATTAATTTGCAAAAAAGTGTAAATTTACAGAAAAAGTGTACATTTGCAGGAAAAGTGTAAATTTAAAGAAAAAATGTAAATTTACAGAAAAAGTGTAAAATTACAGAAAAAGTGTAAAATTACAGAAAAAGTGTAAATTTACAGAAAAAGTTTACATTTGCAGAAAAAGTGTAAATTTACAGAAAAAGTGTAAATTTACAGAAAATGTGTAAATTTGTAAAAAAATGGTAAATTTACAGAAAAAAGTGTAAATTTACAGAAAAAGTGTACCTACATTAATTTGCAAAAAGTGTAAATTTACAGAAAAAGTGTACATTTGCAGGAAAAGTGTAAATTTAAAGAAAAAATGTAAATTTACAGAAAAAGTGTAAAATTACAGAAAAAGTGTAAATTTACAGAAAAAGTTTACATTTGCAGAAAAAGTGTAAATTTACAGAAAAAGTGTAAATTTACAGAAAATGTGTAAATTTGTAAAAAAAGTGTAAATTTACAGAAAAAAGTGTAAATTTACAGAAAAAGTGTACCTACATTAATTTGCAAAAAAGTGTAAATTTACAGAAAAAGTGTACATTTGCAGGAAAAGTGTAAATTTAAAGAAAAAATGTAAATTTAGAGAAAAAGTGTGAAATTACAGAAAAAGTGTAAAATTACAGAAAAAGTGTAAATTTACAGAAAAAGTTTACATTTGCAGAAAAAGTGTAAATTTACAGAAAAAGTGTAAATTTACAAAAAAAGTGTAAATTTACAGAAAAAGTGTAAATTTACAGAAAATGTGTAAATTTGTAAAAAAAAATGTAAATTTACAGAAAAAGTGTACGTTTGCAGAAACAGTGTAAATTTACAGAAAAAGTTTACATTTGCAGAGGAAGTGTAAATTTACAGAAAAAGTGTAAATTTACAGAAAAAGTGTAAATTTACAGAAAATGTGTAAATTTGTAAAAAAAAGTGTAAATTTACAGAAAAAAGTGTAAATTTACAGAAAAAGTGTACCTACATTAATTTGCAAAAAAAGAGTAAATTTACAGAAAAAGTGTGCATTTGCAGGAAAAGTGTAAATTTACAGAAAAAATGTAAATTTGCAGAAAAATTGTAAATTTAAAGAAAAATTGTACATTTGCAGAAAAAGTGTAAATTTACAGAAAATGTAAATTTGCAGAAAAAGTGTAAATTTACACAAAAAGTGTAAATTTACAGAAAAACCGTGAACTGGTTAACCAACATATATAGGTGTTCTCCTTTTTTCGTCACTCAATATTTTATATTGTGGTGGATTATTATTTCATTTTGCTATTAAAAGCGATGATATTTCATGAAGATAGCCTATTTCTAATCTTTTGAAAATTATATTTCCTTGGCTAATGCTTGAAAGAAAATAATATAAAACAATTTACCAACTTTGTTGCATCTAACGCTAATGAATTATATATGTAAACTTTTGGCGTACTTACTGCGACTTTATTTTTCGCGATAAAGATTTCACAACTTTCAGGTGTCAAGTTTGAAAGTTTTAAGTTCCTTAGACACAGATTAAAAGTTTGTTTCAACATTCTTTTATCGAATTAACTAGATATCTAGGAAAGCGCATTAATTTTGTATCCATTGCTTCCTGTGAAAATAATTAATAGGGAAGAGTTGCAAGTTGGTATTTAGGTATACAATTTAATGATACTGTACACTGTGTCTCAGAAATAAGTGCAAGCATTTTAGGCATCCCGACGTCGCTCTGTTTATTTAAGACATCTAAATAAAGGGAGACAAAACAATTTATATTTTATCGCGATCAAGAGCCGTGTTCCGCAAAAATCGATATGTGATGGAATACGGTTCAAGTTCCAAATGTTATTATTGTTATTAATTTTTGGGTACCTCCTAGAGAAACGTTAAACTAAATATTTGTATAGGTATATAACTTTAATTAATATACATAGATTGTGCCAGGATTATAGCTTCAAAATTATTTTTAGTTTTCTAATTAAATTATATTAGGGAAATTACAATGACAACTAGCGGCATCGCTGTGGATTCATCTTTACTACGAAATTGTCGAAATCTGTAGGAATTACGCTAATATTTGACGTTTTCATTTGTTTTCATTCAATTCATTATATTCGACAGCGCGCCGTTTTGGGTTTTCTGCGGTAATTGAAAGTTTTTGTAGCTTTTGAACAACTTTCTAATAATTATTGGTTTATTGCAAAGAAAACTATTTAAAGTAGTTTTTAACTATCTACGATGATTCGCCAGTGCATAGTTTGTAAAAAGGTGGACTATTCTAACCCGGAATTGATATTTCGACGGCAAGTGTCATTACGTTTTTTTACCTTTAGCCATGCTTACAGTAGCCGTATTTAGATACTTTTAGCTATAAGTAGATTATTACAAAACTACGTATATTTTCTTATTTGTTGGCTCTTTCGATTGTGAAATTAGAGTTACCCTCAGTTAGACCTCAGGCAAAACTAGTTATAATGGAAAATTGGTCTGAGGCAATCCCAATCAATTTTTGATAAAATTCATCAATTCTTGATAAAAAACATAACGCCACCGTCACGCCAGTGATAGGGCCAAATGACAGAAAGATACACGAAACTCAACCATGTCATATTTATGTACCCATCTCTTTTTAACCCTCATAAAAGTGTGAAACCATGTATGATTCTAAAAAATTGAGTTTTATGAAAGAAAAATTGAGTTTTATAAATTTTTTTTAATTACACAGTTTAGAATAAAAAAAAATGTGTGTATTTTTTTGAGTTCAATAAAAATCAAGGTAAATTTGAAAAATTCGGTAAATGTCGCATTTTTATTTCCAATACGTCCTGTAAACTATTTGTTTTTTTTTAATTTTATTAAATCAGAAATGAAAATAATAAAATTACTGACGATAGCTGTATAAAATTGTAATATCCCTAGACTTTTCCGGTGTGTGTATAAGCTAACCATTTAGAGACATCATCTTTGTCACTTTTGTTTGGTCTTCTTCTTTTAAGGATCACATTGTATATTTCGCAACAATACGTACATTTTAGATTGCTCTATTTTACCATGGCAATATAATATATACCGTTCCTCGATTCGTACAAAAGCCGGTTTAGTTCTACCTTTGAAATATTTCACATATTGAAATATACCAGCTAAAGGAACTATAAATGCGCACTATTGTGCACAATTGATCTTTTTGTATTCGTTTTGTCGTATCTATATTTTCGTACAGCCTTTGATATATAAATTCCCATTCAAGGAAATATTTAAATATAGCATTGTGTGTTTTAATAATAACCATAAATAAAGTAACGTAAGCTTTACAAAGAAATATATTTACAAAGATATATATGTACCAATAAATAATATAGTCGGTTTAAAATTTAATTAAGTCCAATGTCACGCAAACGCAGTTTGGCTCAAACATCTTTGGTTAGTCTAGTATGTTATGTCCACGGATCCACAGTGTAACACGGGTCCACAGTAAACCATGCAAATTTACACTTCATGTAAATTTACATTTTTCCTGCAAATGTACACTTTTTCTATAAATTTACACTCTTTCTGCAAATTTAAACTTTCTGTAAATTTACACTTTTTCTGTAAATGTACACTTTTTCTACAAATTTACAATGTTTCTGCAAACGTACACTTTTTCTGTAAATTTACATTTTTTCTGTAAATTTAAATTTTTTCTGTAAATTTACATTTTTTCTGTATTTTTACACTTTTTCTGTAAATTTATATTTTTTTCTGTAAATGTACGCTTTTTCTGCAAATTTACTCTTTTCCGTAAATTTACACTTTTTCTGTAAATTTAAATTTTTTCTGTAAATGTACACTGGTGTTAAACAGCAAAATAAAAACACTAAATCACCACAATACACCAAAACACTTTTACTTTTACACTGGACGCGCGTTTCGCTAACCATGTTAGCATCATCAGCAGATGATTATAAACTAAGTCTCTGTCAGTTTATAATCATCTGCTGATGATGCTAACATGGTTAGCGAAACGCGCGTCCAGTGTAAAAGTAAAAGTGTTTTGGTGTATTGTGGTGATTTAGTGTTTTTATTTTGCTTTACACTTCATGTAAATTTACATTTTTCCTGCAAATGTACACTTTTTCTATAAATTTACACTCTTTCTACAAATTTAAACTTTTTGTAAATTTACACTTTTTCTGTAAATTTACATTTTTTCTGTAAATGTAGGCTTTTTCCGCAAATTTACTTTTTTCTGTAAATTTACATTTTTTCTGGAAATTTACATTTTTTCTGTAAATGTACACTTTTTCTACAAATTTACACTGTTTCTGCAAACGTACACTTTTTCTGTAAATTTACATTTTTTCTGTAAATGTACACTTTTTCTACAAATTTACACTGTTTCTGCAAACGTACACTTTTTCTGTAAATTTACATTTTTTCTGTAAATGTACACTTTTTCTACAAATTTAGACTGTTTCTGCAAACGTACACTTTTTCTGTAAATTTACATTTTTTCTGTAAATGTACACTTTTTCTACAAATTTACACTGTTTCTGCAAACGTACACTTTTTCTGTAAATTTATATTTTTTCTGTAGATGTACACTTTTTCTACAAATTTACACTGTTTCTGCAAACGTACACTTTTTCTGGAAATTTACATTTTTTCTGTAAATGTACACTTTCTACAAATTTACACTGTTTCTGCAAACGTACACTTTTTCTGGAAATTTACATTTTTTCTGTAAATGTACACTTTTTCTACAAATTTACACTGTTCCTGCAAACGTACACTTTTTCTGTAAATTTACAATTTTTCTGTAAATGTACACTTTTTCTAAAAATTTACACTGTTTCTGCAAACGTACACTTTTTCTGTAAATTTACATTTTTTCTGTAAATTTACATTTTTTCTGTATATTTACACTTTTTCTGTAAATTGATATTTTTTTCTGTAAATGTACGCTTTTTCTGCAAATTTACTTTTTTTCTGTAAATTTACACTTTTTCTACAAATTTACACTGTTTCTGCAAACGTACACTTTTTCTGTAAATTTACATTTTTTCTGTAAATTTACATTTTTTCTGTATATTTACACTTTTTCTGTAAATTAATATTTTTTCTGCAAACGTACACTTTTTCTGTAAATTTACATTTTTTCTGTAAATGTACACTTTATCTACAAATTTACACTGTTTCTGCAAACGTACACTTTTTCTGTAAATTTATATTTTTTCTGTAAATGTACACTTTTTCTACAAATTTACACTGTTTCTGCAAACGTACACTTTTTCTGGAAATTTACATTTTTTCTGTAAATGTACACTTTTTTTACAAATTTACACTGTTTCTGCAAACGTACACTTTTTCTGGACATTTACATTTTTTCTGTAAATGTACACTTTTTTTACACTGTTCCTGCAAACGTACACTTTTTCTGTAAATTTACATTTTTTCTGTAAATATACACTTTTTCTAAAAATTTACACTGTTTCTGCAAACGTACACTTTTTCTGTAAATTTACATTTTTTCTTTAAATTTACATTTTTTCTGTATATTCACACTTTTTCTGTAAATTGATATTTTTTTCTGTAAATGTACGCTTTTTCTGCAAATTTACTTTTTTTCTGTAAATTTACACTTTTTCTGTAAATTTACATTTTTTCTGTAAATGTACACTTTTTCTATAAATTTACACTGTTTCTGCAAATTTACACTTTTTCTGCAAATTTACACTTTTTCTGTAAATTTACACTTTTTTTGTAAATTTACATGTTTTCTGTAAATTTACACTTTTTCTGCAAATTTACTTCTTTTCTGTAAATTTACACTTTTTCTGTAAATTTACATTTTTTCTGAAAATATACACTTTTTCTATAAATTTACACTGTTTTTGAAAATTTACACTTCTGCAAATTTGCACTTTTTTTGCAAATTTAGACTTTTTCTGTAAATTACACTTTTTCGGCTAATTTACACTTTCCGTAAATTTACATTTTTTCTGTAAATTTACAGATTCTTCTAGGTTTGATTAGGTTAGTTGTGGGTTAGGTACAATTTACAGAAAAATTGTAAATCCACAGAAAAAGTGTAAATTTACAAAAAAAGTGTAAATTTACAAAAAAAGTGTAAATTTACAGAAAAAGTGTAAATTTGCAGAAAAATTGTAAATTTTGCTAAACATTTTTTTCAGCGTTGGTATGACAGCTTAACGCTTTCGAATAGGTCGATGCCGAACGTTGTTTAACAGAAGATTTAGAAAAAAAAATAGTTTTTAATTTTTATTCATATTGTTCCACCACTTCTGAGTGTAAAGGAGAATAAAAGACATTTTCTGACGATTTTTAGTTAGTGACAATTGTGACATATTTCACAACGGTTAAAAAGATTTTAATTTTCTTTCCTCCGCTAAAAATCGGCTTTTCGGTTAAGAATATATCATATTATTTTTTCATGTCTGAGACTTCTAAGAATTAGAACAAAAATCATCATTAATTAATTTTGAATTATATTATAAAAATAAAAATAAAATTGAAAAAACAGTGTTTTTTGAAAATCTCGAAAACCGTTTGAGCTAGTCTAAAAATTTAGGTGAATTATTTTGATTCGACACCAAATCGATCCCCTGAGTTAATCCGGCTATACCCTTTACAGAAAATGTGTAAATTTACAGAAAAACTGAAAATTTACAGAAAAACTGTAAATTTTGCTAAAAATCCTTTTCAACGTTGGTATGGCAGCTCTACGCTTTCGTAATAGTTGGCTCCGTCTAAAGATATATCGTTTTGTTTTTAAACTAAATCGACTAAATTGAAAGGGGCGCTTCTCTGAGCCCTTCATAGCCCTTTTAAAATATTTGTATTTGTCTTTCGATAGCCTAAGTGAAATTCCAGCAAGAGCTCTCGAATATCTTTCGAGATAATTCGAGAGTGTTCGGGTTGAAACAGAATATAAACTAAAATTCCACGGGATGTGCCGGGAACTAATGTCCGAAATGACTTGGATAAATATTGATATTAATTAAACGTAGTCTCGAGCAATTAGTAAAAGACCTTGTTTAAGTAAAGTTCAAGTGAATTTATTTTGTTTTTGATTAGGATGAGCTGCTTTTAACCATTTTACTAGTCGGAGAAAGTAGCAAAATAAGTGTTCGGCATTTAACGTTGTATGTAAAACTGGCTAGGTATTTTAAAATAATTTTCATACAAAAATTAATAATTAAATTATACATTTTTTCCTATCATATAAACTTTTTATAACATCTAACAGATGGATGGAGAATTTATACTACTGACTATAGGTCTAAAAAGTATACCCTGTTTATGTATTTTCGGTAAATCGTATAAATGAGGTGGTTTATTGTAATGGGGTGTTAATAATGTTAATAGGTGTTATAAAAAGTTTATATGATAGGGCAAAAATAATATGTACAGACGACATTTCACTAAATAGAGATATAAACCACATAAAAAATACATTAATAAAAAACGACTATCCACCATATTTTATTGACAAAGCATTAAACGAAATACAAACCCCAAATCATAGACACAATATATACAACTTACAATTCCATACATACGAGGCGTTTCGGAAAAAATAAGAAGGATAGGAAAACAATATAACATACGAACATTTTTCAAAACAGAAAATACACTTAGATCCATTTTATCACATACTAATAGTTAAAAAAAAATGAATACAGAACAACAAACAAAAAATGTAATATACCAAATACCTTGTGAATGCGATAAATTTTACATTGGTAAAACATCTAGACCCTTAAATGTTAGAATTAAAGAACAAAAATATTATTTAAGAAAGGGAGATTTTCACAAATCTAAGATTTGTCAGCATTTTTGAAACACAGGGCACAGAATAAATTTTAATAACGCCAAAATTATAATGAAAGAAGCGATAGCCTCTAAAAGAAAAATAAAAGAGGCTTTTTTAATTCAATCTAATAAAAATAAATTTGTAGATGTTAGTAATGTATGATGGCAATCGCTTCTTTGATTTTAAAGAACAATAGATACAACAAGATAAATAAACATAACATACGTAAAATTTAAAAATAATCATACAGAAAGTTTGGGGCTTTTTGGTTTTACCTTATTAAGTAATTATTATCAGGTAGTAATTGTTAATTTTGAAGTTTAAATATCAAGTTAAAAAAATGTAATTTTAACAGAAAGTCAACGGTTTCTTTTAGACGTATCTGTTTTAAAAAAGTAAAGTGTTCTCGAATAGTTGAATTTAAATATTTTAAATAGTATTTTTCCTTCTATGTATTTTTTTGCTTCCGACGACGGAAAGAGATAACTTTCTGAAACGTTAAGCATTTTTTTTTTCTTTGTTAGGCAAATTTGTATTACTGCCCAAGTAGCATCTATCTGACTTCGAACTAAATCTGACCTGAAGCGACGTCAGACTTTGTGCAAATTTAGGTCGGGTGCTGGTGATACAACCTGTGACGTCGCTTTCCTATTAAAAGCGACGTCGTTGGATCCGCGTCGGTAAATCCAACGATCTGTCGACGTACAAAATAACAACGTACCATTTTTATTAATTTCCTAACGTCGTTCCCACGTTGGCTTGCACGACGTACATATACTTGAACTAGCCCGACGTCTACCCGTTGTCCGAATAGGATACGTCTCACTGATAATCCCTAAAGTAACGTCCAATTATATTTTGTTGTATTTTATGTTCATATTTATAACCTAATTTACGTATCTCTATTTACGTCCGTAAATACAACCCATTAAGTAGTATTTGCGATCTAATGAACATCATGAACACAACCTAATGAAAAAGTTTTTGTAAACAAACTTAATTTTTTTATTGTGCCTAAAAAACACTAAAAAGGCATTTAGACATTCATCTACATTTTACAGAAAGAAGTCGAGGCTTTTGCAAAATAATAATAGTAGTAGTGATGTCTTGCCTCCACCCGTAAATGCTTTTTATCCGGAAGAGATGCTGCATTACACTGGTGCATCTTAATTTCATTTTTTAGCTTAGGAAACCAGCAGACCCCATCCTCCTCCGACATGTGAGGTTAGGCTTAAAAAAGTGGCTGCCCATTTTTTTTAAGGAGAAAACAAAAACTAAAGTATAGTTGCACAAATCCACAAATCACTGCTACGCAAAGTGAGGTTACGTGGCGTACGTTGGAATTATATACATCATAATACGATTGCCGGTCGTCCGGTTTGATGACTTCGGTCGTGTTTGACGACTAATGTTGGAGACCCGGTCGGAATTGGTATATTGGTTGTTCATATTAAGTCGGACACAGAAATCCGCCATTCTTAACACGTATCCGATTGTCAGCCATTTTAAAATCGTTTTATGTCTTTAAAATTTATATTCACATTTCGATTTCTAGTAGAATAATATTGATAAGGTTGAGTTTAGGGGGAACCACAGTACAGTTTTATGATTAAACCAGCTAGAAAATAAAAAAAAAATTTGGGAGTTACATTTTTATAGATATTTTAATTTCATAAATCTACCTAATTTTGAAGGCGCTCGTTGTTTTCCGGAGTATTTTAATCAGATACATCAAGAAAGTGACTTCCGTTGACAAAACTGATGTCTGGATTAATGATTCAGAATTATTATAATATGAAATTAGATAGGCACTTATAGTTATATTCGAGGAGTGATTATGAATCCATTAGTAATTAGGTAGTTTGGTTAGGTTTTTATGTATTCTTGGTAGCGAATATGAAACCAAACGTAACGTAAGCGCTCAGCGACGAATTTTAAGTGACTAAAATCCAACGTAATATGACGTTGGTAGTTGGTAGAATTACATTCCCTATTAGGTCAGATACCGACGTCGAGGCGACCCGAATCTGTATTCCCCATTTAGGTGCAAATAAGGGTCGTCAGGCGGTCGAACCGACGTTGGTACCCGACGTCGGGTTTATTGAACGCGACGTATACCCGACGTTAGATAACGTCCAAATGCTACTTGGGTGTAAACATAACTTCTGACAAGCATTTACAAAAAATAATTATTTTATTTTGTAGATTTTCTTGCAGTGCAGTGGCGAAATACTAAGAATTAAGATATCAATGACGTCAGTGAATAAGAAACGACGCCTCAGTGAAGTCTGTGGTGAAGTGATGGTAGGCTTTGGAAAAAAGTTGATTTTGACGTAATAGTATAAACGTCAAAGTGTTACGTTAGCAGCCTCAGAGTACAAAACTTCTGTACTTTTAAATTTTTATAATATCATAATTATGGGATTGACTGTTTATTTAAAAAAGAATAGTTTATAGAATTATATAGCGTATACATTTCTTTTTGTTAGGATATGCATATATAGGGTGTTTCAAAAAACATGTGCCATCTCTCATGGGGAGATTCCTCAGGTAAAAATTGGGGGTTAAAATCTTAATAATACGATCTCTGTTAGTTTTATTTAATTTAATATTTTTTTTAGAACCATTTAAATAAAAAAGAACTGTTTAAATAAGAGTTTTAATAAAATATGTGGCTGTTTTTGCACACATCCATTCAATTTCTGATTAACTGTACTGAAAAAAAACAAATTAAGAAAAATGAGGCGATCTAACAAATATAACAATGAAACCCATCATCCTCTTCAAATCTTCTATTAATTTCACTTATTAAACAAATATATTTATTCAATACTCTTGATAATTTTGGAACTCTCGAATGTCGTCAAAACATGAAAACAAAACTTTACTTTCTATAGTTCTTACGTTCCTTTAACTGAGATATAAGAAAAAAGGGAGTTAATATTATCACTGAGAAGGTTTATAAAATACCTTTAAGTAAAATCTCTTAAGATCTGCGGTAAAATACCTTTATTTTTATTTAAATAATTTGTACAATTTATGTTTTTATTTATGGCAACCACCTAATAACCTAACTTTAACGTCAACTTGACAATCCTGAGGCGATCTAACAAATATAACAATGAAACCCATCATCCTCTTCAAATCTTCTATTAATTTCACTTATTAAACAAATATATTTATTCAATACTCTTGATAATTTTGGAACCGTCGAATGTCGTCAAAACATGAAAACAAAACTTTACTTTCTATAGTTCTTACCTCCCTTTAACTGAGATATAAGGAAAAATGGAGTTAATATTCTCACTAAGAAAGTTTATAAAATACCTTTAAGTAAAATCTCCTAAGATCTGCGGTAAAATACCTTTATTTTTATTTAAATAATTTGAACAATTTATGTTTTTATTTATGGCAACCACCTAATAACCTAATTTTAACGTCAACTTGACAATCCTGAAAAATATTGTTAACCAAAGAATAAATAAAGTTCTGAATTCGGTAACGCCAACTTATTTTTCATTAAAAAAAATTACCAATTTTCAAAACTAGGTCGGCCATATTGAGGAACTTTTAAAAGATTTGTACTATAGTAGCTACAGATGTCCGACGCACTGTTGCCGAACCCTGTATATGAAATTTGCTTAGAATAACATACCGAAAATCGTCACTGCCTCCTGGACTAATGTAAATTACATGGCCAGTAAACTAGACTTTTACAAAAAATGTTCTTTAAACCAAAAACTCAAACCTATATTCATCAAATCCAAAATTCATATCCCACTGATTAAATTCAAACAATTGTTTTTTAAACTCCAATCTCCCTCGTAAAATTTTGTCGAACTTGCCCTCTCTTGTAACATTCGAATTTTTATAGGAATTGGTCTTGGTTCTCGCCTTTTTTCAATTTGCTGTCGAATGAAATTTGAATAATATTTTTATCGACTTAAAAGAGCAAGCCGGAGGAAATTGCACGAAATTCCGGAAAGATTTCCTTTCCGGAGTGAAGACGGAGTAAGTTGAAAACATGCAAAATATGTGTGTGTGACATTCACTTCAGTGTAGAATAGGGTTTTCGAAAGAGGACATAAAGAAGTAATATTATAATGCCTCCTTCAGCAGGGCTATCTTATTAAATATTTTCTTTTCATACAATTTTCTGTATGCTTTTTATAATTTATTTAAGTTAACTTACATAATGAGTACAACTGCTACCAGAAATCAACAGAAGAATTAAGTTAGCATGGAGTACTTATGAAAAAAACTCAGTCATAGTCAAATTTAGAATGCCACTTTATCTAAAGAAGAAAACATTTGATCAAGGTATACTACCAGTCAGGACCTATGCATGCAAAACCTGGACACTTAAAACGGACACTATAAGGAAACTGCAGGCTTTACAACATTCAGTGGAACGAAATATGCTGGGAACAACCAAGAAAGACCGTAAAAGTATAGAGTGGGTACGACAAAAGATCCAGATAATAGATGTCATCCGCAGAATCAAATCCCTCAAATGGCAATAGGAAGAACACCTGGCAAAAAGGACGGACAACAAATGGACCACAAGTTACAGCATGGTACCCACAAGAAATTAAGAGACTTAGAAGAAGACTAAACTTGAGATGGGACCATGATATTACGAAATTAACAGAGATAACTTGGGTTTGCATAGACAACAATGGGCCCAACTAGAAAGAGAATATCTAAATACAGGGTGGCCCATCGAAAACGTTCCGCAAGGCATAACGGCCAGGGTAATTTTTTAAGATTTAAGTAAATCTAAGATGGCCACCGGTACAAAATGGCGGATTTCATATTTTTCCACAACCCCCTCAATATGGGTATCAAATAAAAGGGCTACACTAGTAGAATAGTGTGATTATGACAAAATTTAAAATCCAAGATGGACGTCGTTACAAAATGGCGTATTAGGTGAGGACATGAGTAGTCGTGTCCAGAACAGTTGTGTCCAAGATTGTGTGACGTTAGAAGGACAGATAAAAAAATAGGTGATTAGATGTATCTACGTAGTTAGCGGTAGCTTTACCACCCAAGTTAAGGTAATAGGTTAAAATGTGCTGAGGACTGTATGGCATTAGGGTGGCTAAAAATGTAATGTCGCAAGCGTTTTCCCCTCAAGATTGGGCGCCTCTTGTTGTATATTATCGCATTGCCCCTCTACTGGACCTCTGGGGGGGTCGACCGTTAAAATGTCCATTACTCGTGGGAACAACATGGAAACAATAAATAAAAAAACAAACAAAAATAAAAACGAAACTGCTACACAACGAAAAAGAAGGCTCGAGAAGGCGAAAGAAAAGTATAGAACGAATACTAATAACAATTAGGTATTTTGAACTTCTAGTTCAGAAATATTTTAGTACTAGGCAGAATAGCTTTTAGGCATATCAGACTAAAATAAAAACGTGGGGCCCATTAACTATTGCTGTAATACTTTCTTCCATACTAAGTGTGGATTGCATCGACTTACTATAATCGTAACTGGAGATTTTGACAATCAATAACCAGCCGTGGCGGCTTCACCAGCGAACGCCGAGCTCATGATCTACCAAAGTATAAAGATATGCTTTGCCATAGGTAGGATTTCAGAGGGGGCCCACGTTTTTATTTTAGTCTAATATGCCTAAAAGCTATTCTGCCTAGTACTAAAATATTTCTGAACTAGAAGTTCAAAATACCTAATTGTTATTATTATTTTCTAGTTTTCAGTGCACATAAGATAAAACCGTTTAACTTAAAAGTTTTTTTTACCAATTTTTATTTCTTATTATTTCTAGATGTTTACGCATTTTTTCACTTGCCCCAAGGTTGAACGATCAGGTGCGGTCTCAATATCGTTAAACTGACCAACAATAGAATTTCCAAAAATACCAGCCCGTATCGTTTGGACACTTGTACGATTCACGCCGGTCGCGGTCTCATTGACTAATTTTCTTGTACTCAGCGTACTATCCATGGTAACTTGGCCCAATACGAATACCTCCATAGCTTCATTTACTACAGGATTTTCCCTCTGCCTCTTTTTATTCATAACGGAACCAGTTTCGTGAAATTTTGCTACTAAATCGCGAACAATTTTGCCATAAAGGTGTTTGTCAGGATGGCGTTCATTGAATATCTGCTCAAACCGATTGCCACATTCATTATTATTAAAATAAAGTTCGATTATGTCCACTTTTTCTGCAAGTGAGTACACCATAATTGTTAAAAAGTTTAACGATATTGACAAGAACTTCAACGCACAAGTCACAGCTATCTAGCAACTACCGCACCCATAGACTTAAAATAAAATATAGACTGAGCATCTCATTCATAAATAACTGGAACATGCGGTCAGACACTGTCTTGTTATTGTTGTGTTATTGTTTTAGGTTATAACGAGTGCGACACGAGCGATAGATAGGTTGTCTCTGTCATAACGGTCGTTCCCTGACGACTCTGCCGAGAAACACAACACAAACTTTCGTTTCTCAAGTACACCTGAACTCTCCGTATCATAGCCGGGTAATTTTTTTATTTTAATGAAGCTATAATTAAATTAAAAATATATCGTATTTAAACTTTTTTATATTTTATTAAGATTTAGGACAGGTTTTTTAAATATAAGTTTAGAAAAAACAATTTAGAGTCCAAAAAGGATAAAAATAATAAAATACACGTTATAGAAGAAATTTTATAATTGAAATTAGGTAATTTTTGAAATTAATAATAAATTATTAATTTTAGTCAAACATTTACAACCCCTAATATTAATCAAAACAGGATCTATTCCACAGATATAATAGAATCGGCGACAGGGAGAGAAAAAAAAATATGATTGTTGTAATTTTGTTTCTGGTTAAGTGATGTCTTATTATGTAAATTAGAGAAAACATAAATCTGTTCCATTAAAGCAAGGAAGGTGATAAAATAAAAACTACATTTATTTAACTCGGTACTGTCTTTATTATACCAGGTGCGTCTCAAAAGTGGCTCATCCCCCATAATTTTTTTATATTTTCAAATAAAAAAACAAGATTTAGTATGTTAGTATATGAAATAAATTAGGATTGATTGACGCATTCAATTGTTTTTGGTCACTTCCTTTTTAACCGGAAATGACTATAACTTTTAATTTTTAAACGGCACCCTCGGTATATTTCTACTTTATTTGATAGAAAATGACACTCTGAATAGAATGACATATCATATGTCAACTTTTGACACTTTCGCATATGGTTTAATTGTAATTGTAACACGTGGTTCATAACGACAATTTGACTCGAAATACCAAGTGTGTGGTATCAATATATTCATAAAAAAATGCTTTTTCCAAATATGCTAACGAGTCACCCTTGTTCCATTTGAAAAAATTGACATATGTATGATTAAAAATATGATTTGTACATCTTTTAATCGGCCTAGACAAGACACGAAACCCATTAGACGATCAAAACTATTTTTCCAAGGCTCCTTGATTAAAACTTAGTGTTTTTAACAACACCATGGCACCCTGGATTGAAATTTATAATACGATTTGTTTTTAAGCGACAATGTCAAAAGTTGACATATGATATGTCATTCTATTCAGAATTCTATTATCATTTTCTATCGAATAAAGTAGAAATATACCGAGGGTGCCTTTAAAAATCAAAAGATGTAATCATTTCGGTGAAACAGAAAGAGACCAAAAACAATTGAATACGTCAATAAATCCTAATTTATGTCATATACCTACTAACATACAAATCTGTTTTTTTATCTGAAAAAATAAAAAAGTTATAGCGGTGAACCACTTTTGAGACGACCCGGTATATTAAAAAATATTGTCTCATAATGTAATATCATATTAAAATTCTTGTATGTTATTTTAGATTCTGAAGATAATTTTAGAATAAACCGGAATATATTTTTAATAAAAACATTATTAATTATTAACAGGGTTATAATTATGATTTTGTTACAATGTAAGTAAGTAAATAATGTAATGTAAGAGAAAAAATTCAGATTTTACATTTTACTAAAATATTATCTAAATAAGCGCCTTTCTACAACAACGCCACTGACTCCCAATGGGTAAATTGAGAGTTGTCTACCGGTCGAAAGTCGTTTCAAGACTTAAATGGATTATTTAAGTCAAATTTCTTGCAAATTTGGCACTGGCGAACCATATTTTATAGTTCTTGAACAGAAAAAGTCAATAAAATAAACACTTAAGGACTACAAACTAAGAAAATGCGTTAATACAGCCGGGGACATAGCGGCATCAAAGCTTTACCGCACACTTGCCACGCGTACTACAAGGTAATAAATGAATGAATAGGCTCCCTCGCCTCTAATCGGTGTTATCATATTGTAAAGAACTTATCCTTTTTAAACAGTATCCGACTTATAATTTAGTAGTATAAGGACTATTTAATACATCTATGGAATATTAAAACCTACTTTATTAAACTGTAGTATTAATATCTCAATATATGTGTATAACAAGAAAAAAAATATTGATAATATTAAAGACGTGACAACATAGGCTGGATGAGGAAGGCTCGGTCGACTGTACCCAGAAGTAAACATGTGTACAAAAAAGGTTGTTTGTCCGCGTTGAGATGTAAATAGTGTAGTCTATATTTTATTTTAAGTCTATGACCGCACCTGATCGTTCAACCTTGTGGCAAGTGAAAAAATGCGTAAACATCTAGAAATAATAAGAAAAAACCTCAAATTGGTCGAAGGAATTTATCCTTATCATTTACTGTGATAAATGTTTAAATAAACTTTTCAAATTTCAATCCTTCATATTTTCTCAATGACTCGACCGATTTTCAAAAACGAAGCGGGGAAATATAGAGAATAGAAAGCTCTTTTCATTGCGGTGCCACTTGACCCCCTTCCCATTTGAAAAAAGTGGGGGATGACACCCCCGTTTAGAGGGTTGCAGATTTTGCAATCATTTTTGGGGCAAAAGTTGTCCCCCTCACACATAAAGTTGATGTGTTTTTGGATTTTCTGAAAAAAAAATTACCCTGGTCGTTATGCCTTGCGGAACATTTTCGATGGGCCATCCTGTATATGAGTGATGCTACACCATAATTGGAAATGGTTGAATAAGCTGTAAATGAAGATGATGATGATGATGACATAAGGAGTACAGCAACATAAATAACTTGTATTAGTTTTGTCATTAAGAGGACTCCCTTAAAACAAAATGTAAGGAAAGTTAATCAAAATCCAAGCTAAATTATAATTAAGTTTTATTAACAATTTATTATGCTATGATCTAAATTTAGTTTTTTTAAATATAATACATATTTGAGCACTTGTTTTGTATGTTATGAGTTATATTTTGTAAGAATTTCTATAATATATAGTGTTTTTCAAATTTAATACATATTTTAAAGCTGAAGAAACCAAATATAAATTTTAGTTACTAAATGTCTTTCAGAAAAACGTCCAAGTTATTTTTAAGAAATGGCATCTGAACAATATTATAAAAAAAACGGCGTCAGCGATGGCTATAAAATAAAGATTGCTGTCTTTTTATATGTAAGACTAGCGTTTATCCGCGTTATCGTTCGCGTCGAATTAATCTTGCCAAAAATCAGCTTTAAACGTCAAGCAGTTTAAGCAGAATCATGATTACTTAATGGTCATATTTTATGAAACAACCTGTATAAATTTTTTAAAAATCTTAAAATATGTAAAACAACAAAATAAAATATACGTGTTTAAGAGTTTTTCCAAAAAACTCACATGCTTTTAAATAAAAAATATTCTAATATTTGAGGGGTGGTTTCACCCTCTTAGAATTTGAATTTCGAAAAATCCCTTCTTATCGAACCTCTACACCCTTAAAGTCAATCCGTTTTCCAAAAATTAGCTTTTTACGTCAAGCACTTTAAGCAGGATCGTGATTAATCAACGACCAGATTTTTCGAAACACCCTGTATACATTTTTAAAAAATCTTAAAATATGTAAAAATACAAAATAAAATATACGTGTTTAAGCGTTTTTTTTGGAAACTTGACCGTTTTTTAAATAAGAAATATTGTAATATTTGAGGGGTGTGTTTACCCCCTTGGAACTGGAATTTCGAAAAATCCCTTCTTATCAAACCTCTACACCCTAGAATCAATCTCTATGGCAAAATTGAGCTTCTTATGTTGAGTGGTTTGAGCAGGATCGTGATTAATCAGTGAGTCAGTCACTTAAGGATTTTATGTATTAGTATAGATTATATGGGGAATATCATGAATTGATATTCCTAAGCTATCTGGACGCCGTTTTTTGGATCATACGATAGTTATAAATAAATTGTGATATTATATTTCGTATTGTTATATTTATGGTTACATACAATAACTATCACACAAATATAACTATTCAACATGTTATGTGGTGATTTACGTTGCGCGTTTTACACGGCCAAAGGATTCGTATTGTACGTTTCCAGTTATAATTTATTGTAATCGAGCTTCTGTGTGTGCGCGCGCTGGCCAATTTATAACTCGCCAACCCGAAAACCACTTTCCCGTTCGACCGTAAACGCTAAAATAAGCCCATTGAAACAGGGAACGGGCTCTTCTTTATTTATATTTGCATTTTCCGGAAACATATACCGTAAGCATTGTTATGTGGCCATTTTGGAGGTGTTCGGTAGGTTACATTTCGGTTTTAAGGGGCCCAAATAACGAGCAAAACGTGATAAGGGGCGCTGTAAAACTGGCGCTATATATACGCGACATAAAATTCCCCAAATACAGCACGTAAATATCTATTATTTTGGAAGCGTGAGGAGCAGCAATACGTGAAAAGA
>NW_022147426.1:3161565-3173496 GCF_002938485.1 Sitophilus oryzae
ATGACCATAACGAAGAAACATATTTTATTTATTAATATACAGGGTGTCCCAGAAATAAGTGCAAGTATTTTAACTGGTAGTATATTTTGGCTTCAGAAACACGCCTATCAGTTTTTTTTGCGAAAATTTGGAGTTTTTTGAAGAAATTTTTGGATTTTTTTTAGTTTTAAGTTAAGAAAACATAATTTCTTGATAATCTGGCAACATAGGTAGTAGATTAAATTTACATGAAAGGCAATACAGAAAAGATCCAGTGGTTCTCAAAATTTTAAGCAAAAAAGCATTTTTTGTTTAAATTTTCAAAGTAAAATAAGTCGGTTATTTTGGACTTACTTGAAAAAAGCTAAAGAGAAAAAATATTTCTTTTCACCAAATCTGCCCCTCTTAAAATACTTGCACTTATTTCTGGGACACCCTGGGTAAGGGTCAAATCACCCCAAGTAAGGGTGATTTTCGCTTGGGCGAAAAAATCTCTTTTGCCTCCAATTTTTTAAAAATATTGAAATTGTCATTGATTCATAAAGATCAATATCGGGTCGGACATCTGAATTTTTACTATATAGCTCAGTTTCACAGGGTTCTACTGTTTTATTTCCATTATCGATTACGGTAATTTGATCCTGAATATGCTACGATTTTTAATCACGGTTTTGAGAAACTTTAAGACTTCCTGATTCATTCCGTTCAGCTGGCCCAATCCTCTGTGAAATACATTATTTTTAACTTTTCAGGTATATACTTTCTTACAGGTTGTAGAAAGAAATTCTCTCTTTTCTGGTACAGCAGTAGCCTCGTCATGTATACGTGTTTTAATTTTGGTATAATTCTCATTGCGTAACTTTTCCTAGTTTCTACATTTGGTATTTTGTATAATAATGCCATGACTTAAACGAAAAAAACTTGCCAATACCTAAGCAGTGGATATAAATGTGTTTTAATAAAAGAATAGTGGTAAAACTATACAGAATGAGTCTTAAATAAGTGCAAATATTTTCAGGGGTGGTTCGACCCCAAGAACACGTCTATGATTTTTTTTTGTAAAATAAAAATGTTGAAAATCGTGTTTTTTCTTATAAATTTTCCTGAATATTTTAGAAAAAATTTTAGAACTTCCTGTTCACCGCAAATTTTCCCACGGTATAGTTTCTTAATCTTTGATATTACGGCACAAAAAGAGATGCAAATGCAGAAAGATTTAGGTGGTAAATTTTTTTTAAAATAAATCAGTTTTTTGTTTAAAAATTCAAACTTTAATAACTCGGTTATTTTGGACTTATTTGAAACACGGTAAAGAGAATATATTATGCTTTTTTATTCATATCTACCAGCCCTGAAAATATTTGCACCAAGCAGCACAAATAAGGTGCACTTATAGACTCACCTTGTATAATAAAACATTTCAAATGGAACAACAAACAACAGATGTTTATTAAAATTATAAGTGTCTCAGAGAAAGACATCTTACAATAGTTATTTCACAAATTGGTGTTTATGTTTAAAAGCAACTAACGATTATATTGATACAAATTGATTAGTTAGTTAGGCAGTCACTAAGAATCTTACGTAACTTTAGTTAGGAGATTAACCATTTAATTTTTGCTAAATCAATCTTTTTTGAGCTATGATCGGGATCGGGACCGGCCCACCGGCCCATCTTCCCACCGGCCCACCGGGAGTTTTCCCATATGGCCCATCCACCCCTGACTTGAGTACAAAAACGAAACTTGCAGTGTACCGAGCAATTATAATTCCCACCATGTTATATGGGAGCGAAACCTGGGTGCCGTACCGCCTACACATGAACGCATTGAACAAGTTGCAACAGAGACACCATATACAACTCTTAAGAATCCGGTGGTTCCATCATGTCTCAAACGTATCGGTCCTTCAAAAAGCTAACTGCGAGAGTAATGGAGTCATGGTTACAAAATCCCGCTTAAGATGGGCTGGTCGCGTATGCAGAATGCAAGAAAACCGCATACCAAAATCTCTGTTTTACGGTGAGCTTGTAGACGGTAAGAGGAGGCCGGGTGGACAACTGAAAAGGACATTTTCCACGAACATGCACGGATTACCATGCAGAATGAGTAGGAAGAAGCAACTCACAATAAAAGTCAATGGAGAAGAATTGTAAACGCAGTTAACAGCGACAACCAAAAAGTAAAGAGGCAACAAAGCAATGAGATTTTTGAATGTCCGGAGTGCGGTAGGCAGATATCATCACGTATCGGGCTTTTCAGTCACAGAAAAGCTCATGAAAGCAAACGCCTTGCATGACCATCTTCTGATGCGTATCGAATACTCGTCAGCATACAATGGCAGTATGTACGTATGTACCTTCTTTATGTCGGTATATGGTGTAAAAGTTTGCTTTTGTTGACTTATTGTTTTAGTGACTTGACTCTTGATTGATATATATCTACTTGGGAAGTCAATCCAGTTGGTCCAGTTAGTAGAGCGTTCGCTCCTTTTCTAGCTAGATCGTTGGCTTTTTCATTGCCTTCTATCCCTTGGTGAGTGGGCACCCAGAGTAGCTGGACTTTATCTTCTTTGTCTAATTTGTTTAGGTTCTCTAGGATTAGAAAATTGATGATTACTGAGTTGAGCGCTCGTGTAGTTGGGCCTTACTAACAAAAATCTTTTCAAAAAAAAAATTCTTTAAAGATGTGTTTTGATATATTTTTATATGCCACATTATTAGCGGATTATTTTCCTCTGTAAACACCACAGCGTTAAATAAATGAGTTTAATTAAAACTGAAAGATGAAGAAGAATGGATAAGGATTTAAATAAAAATCGCATGTTTTAGGTTCGGTTACAGTAGCGTAACTTCATAAATATGAATTATACCGCGTATTTTATACACATTTTATTCGTACGGCGTTGTGGGAAATTATTTTTAACGGCCTCCGTGCACGATATGTTAAACAAAAACCGAACAGAGAACAGAAAACGTAAAAAGAATGACTTTATTATTATATAAAATATAACAAGAACATTTATTTGTACTTAACTATCTATACTAATATATAAAATCCTTAAGTGACTGACATACTGATTAATCACGATCCTGCTCAAACCACTCAACGTAAGAAGCTCAATTTTGGCATACAGGTTGATTCTAGGGTGTAGAGGTTCGATAAGAAGGGATTTTTCGAAATTCCAGTTCCAAAAGGATGAAACCACCCCTCAAATATTACAATATTTTTTATTTAAAAAACGGTCAAGTTTCCAAAAAAACGCTTATATTTTATTAACGTATTTAAAATATACGTGTTTTAAAAAACACGTATATTTTATTTTGTTTTTTTACATATTTTAAGATTTTTTAAAAATGTATACAGGGTGTTTCGAAAAATCTGGTCATTGATTAATCACGATCCTGCTTAAAGCGCTTGACGTAAAAAGCTGATTTTTGGAAAACAGATTGACTTTAGGGTGTAGAGGTTCGATAAGAAGGGATTTTAACTTTCCAATTCAGGGGGTGAGCTTAGCCTGAAATATTAAATATTTTTATTTTAAAACCGGTGAGTTTTCGGAAAACTCTTAAACACGTATATTTTATTTTGTTGTTTTACACATTTTTAAGATTTTATTAATTAATACAGGGTGTTTTATAAAAGCCAAATCATTGAATAATCACGATTCTGCTTAAACTGCTTCACGTTTAAAAGCTGGTTTGCTGGCTCGATTGACTGTGGGGTGTAGAGGTTCGATAAGGAGGGTTCTCGAATCCCGATTCAAAGAGGGTGAAAACGCCCCTCTAATATTATAATATTTGTTATTTAAAAAACGGTTAGTCTTTCGGGAAAACGTTTGGACAAGCATAATTTGTTGGTATTTTTTACATATTTTAAAATTTTTTTAAAAAATCATACAGAGTGTTCCAAAAAGTTTAAGGTAATTTTCTTAACCACGATTCTGCTTAAACTGCTTGACGTAAAAGCGCTATTTTTTGGCAAACGGATTGTTCGAAAGTCAAATTCCAACGAGATGAAACTGCCCCTCAAATATTGCAAGTTATATAATAATATCGCCAACATTGTTTTTCATGCTGACATAAATGTGAAAATTTTATTCAGTTTGGCTTGTGTTAATGGAAATTCTTGCTTTGCTTTATCATTACCATTACAAATTATTAATTCGAAGCGAACGAAGTCTGTACCAGCGACTTCGTCGCTAGTAGTCTATAAAGAAAATCACATTGAAAAATAATAAGTAACATTTGTAAGTATTTTTTATATCATACAAGATTTTATTATTTTAAGTTTGTTTTCACATCTCTATACAGGGTGAGTCTTAAATAGAGTGCAAATATTTTAAGGGGTTGTACATTTCATCCCCAGAAATACGTCTCTGTGTTTTTTCTTCGCGATTTTTTTGATAATTTGGAATTTTTATTTTTTAGTTAAAAATAGTTATTTTTTATACAAGATGATAAAATGGTATTTTATATGGTAATATTATCGTGTATAAAACAATATTTCCATATATAACTTGAGTTACGTTTTAAAAAATATTCAGAAATTATTATTTCAGGAATTTATTACGAGTAGAAAAATATTGTGCTGGGTTGGCGTTGGTTTCTATGTAATTTGACAAATAAATAAAACTGTCTTTAGTTGTCAGTTTTTGAGTCAATGTTTTAATTCTCTTTCGTGTCGTTGCTAATTGAATTGGGCAGAAATGGCTCAAAGCAAAAGAAAATAAAAAGCAAGTACCAACAGATATTCAGGCTGGGGCGACAAACGCCATATCAAACGCTACTTCCATTTAAATCCCGAATAACGCGAAAAGGAATACAAACATTTTCAAAGGGTAGAAACAATTAAAAAACGTGCGAGAAGAAATAAAGTTTTTAACCTATGCACTCGCTGTTAAAGTATTATTTAATCTACCCCAGCACTTACTATTACCGATCCATACTTTTTTTAGATTACAACTCTGCCTATCCTAAAACCAAATTCAAATAATATATTTTTAGACCAATTGTCATCTAACTGATGTTACGTTTAGTATAAACCATCTCAAACGCTTGTTATTTGTTTGTTCCTTTAAAGTTTACATGAAACAAACACTGTGCTGATAGAAGGCAAATCATTGAGTATTTTCCGAAACAGTGTTGCATAACCGTTTCCCCTACCTTTTAGTTGACTCAGAAATAAACTAAAAATATAGTTCATGTTTTTAGTCATCACAAATCACATCTATCCACCCGATATAGTACTGAATGACCTTAACTTATTTTTTAGTGCGGTTCCTCTACGGATTCTATGAATAATAAATTTATTTTTGTTTGGTTTATTGTCACTATCTGGTATAGTTTTGTTTGTAGCTGTTTTGTAAATTGGTGTAAATTATACAGGGTGAATTTTAAAATGGTGCAAATATTTTCAGTGCTGGTATAGATCTCGATAAAAGAAACAATTTTTTTTTCTTTTTTTTATCACCCAAGACCATTTTATCGTCTTGTATAAAAAATAACTATTATTTTACTAATAAACAAATTTAAAGACTCTATTTTTTCTTATCTAGTTTATTTAAAAAACAAACAAAAATAAGATTTAAAACTCATTTATTGGAAATACAAAAATAGATGTATGTCATAAGGATATAAAATCATCTCAATTTATCCGGATCTAGCGACGACTAGTAAATATTTCGTTAGTATGAAAAATGAAATGCCATCAAGGTTAAAAATAATAATTTTATTATTTGAACCGTGTCGTTCATATCCGGACTTAAAAATATGAGGCATTTGATGCGCTTACCATGACATGGCTATTTATTGGACAATTGGACGGAGATCGCTGAAATTGCAAACAAATTTCGGTGTCAATTGAATTAATGGCCAAGTCTGAAATTACAACTCTATAAGACAGAAAAAAAGCACAGCGTCATTATTTTCATTTTTAAGTTAGGGGGTATATTCCGTTGCTTACAATGGTTTTATGTTCTGTTTCTATCGGTTTCCTGAAAGTTTTCTTATTACGGAACACGGTTTTCGAAAAGAAATATCGGTCATAACACAATCACCGACCAACTTTCTTCGGCGCCGAAGGCTGGTTTTCTGGTTTTGTTTGTCGAATTAATGTGTTTATGTGGCAGAAATCAAAGCAAATTTGGAAGTTCAAGTAAAATTCTCATTTAATTTCTAAAATTCCGTAATATTTTATTTACATCCAAAAGCAATGGAGGTGAGTAGTAAGGTAAATAAATTTCAATTACTAACTAAATAAAATTTACTTTTTTAGGACCATTCAACTTTTATCAATACAGCCATTGTTTCTTAAAGTCAGGGAACATTTGAAAACATGAAAAAATAAGACAAGTAATCGTGAATGCTTCAATAAAGCTATAAAAATATAAATATTTGGAATTAAGATTTTGTTTATTTATTATTCAGTCTATTTTAATATTGGACCCTTACCGTCTTCATGAGCTGTCTAAGGAGTTTAACAGTTTATTAATAAAATACTTCAATATTAAAGCTATTGGAAGAAGAAGCAAACGTAAAAGCAGAGAATAGGTACATTAAAAAAATTATAATATAGGTGTTATTGAAATTTAAAGAAACTTTTGACGTTTCATTTTACCAAACCGTTCCGTATCAAACCGTGTTTTTCGAGGAACCGCTCTTTACCGTAGTTTACCGGTCTGGTTCGCTGGGTTTTGCAACGGAGCCCAAACCTTAAAATATTGCTGGTAAGGCTAGTCTGGACGGGGCCTACTTTGTTTACGCGCAATCCGAACCCCGGTCATCGGCCATATCATTGTCAATGTCCTACCGACTTGGCGAGTGTCTAATCGACTCTTACACGAGATATTTGAACTTAGCCAGTCTCGAACCAGAACAACCTTTAACCCGGAACAGGTGCCTTTATATAAAAATCCAAATTTTCAAAACAATCCTATCACCGGTTCTCCTATTACCTTCGTCGGAAAGTCAGTTACCATTAGCGTCTAGACAGCTAACTTTTAATTCATAAGAATATTTCGAGATATTTTATTTTTTTCTTCTGTTATAGGGTTAAAGCTACCTTAAATTCAGAATTTGAAGTTTGTACAAACCAAACACTTCAAGAAGTACCTTACAATTTAGATGACGACGCAAGATTCATAATCCTTGAATTTTTGTTATTGCATTCATATAAAAATAAAATCAAACAATATCAAATCGATTAATTCTAGTCTTCTACCTTTTTGTCGACTTTTTGTCAGTTACAAACTTTTAATCCATAAGGATTTTAACGATATTTCATTTTTTCCTTCTGTTATAAGCTTAAAGCTACCTAGAATCCAAAATTTGAAGTTTGTGATATGTTTAGAAGTACCCAGAGAGAAACTAATAACTAAAGTGAGAGGGCTTGTGGAATAGGGCATTTCGTAGACAAGTTTATTTTGTCACCGCGCATCCCAGACGCGCATAGCGGAAGGAAGTTTTCAACTTTGCAAGTTAAACATTTGACAGGATTAATTAGATTGTCAGTAGCTTTTTCTATTTATTAGTTCTAGAAGGAGATAACTAAAATCTGTTGATAATCGGAGCAAATCGGAGTAATAAATTGTTTTTGACTGAATGTGCCTGTTCTTTTAGCTTGTCAGAAAGAAGATTATTGTCGTATTGATTATTTCAGATTCCATGATTATTCAGCATTTTGTAATTTTTGTTTTGTGGATGAGACCCAGACAAAACGTTTCCTTTAAAGGTAGGTTTATCTCGGCCATTATGTTTAACATACCTAATAGTAATGAGTGAGTGCACATAATAATCGTACATTGCTAATTTAATTTTTTTAGTTTAAAACATCACATTCTTTTCAGATACCTACAAGACGACGTTATTATACCTGGTATTATTTCAGTAATACAAATTATTTTCTTCAACTGCTAGGTTCTTGTTATAGAATAAAGACTATCAAAAACATTGAATACCTACGGGACACCTACTGATACTCTGTGCGAGCTCCCAACCGTGCTTCCCCTGTTCCTCCCAACCAAGTTAGATAAAAGATACTGAAGGTACAGCCTTGAGTTTGGAGTATGGCAAGGAGGTATGGGGGTTAAATAAAATTATTATGTTCCTATGCAGTATTTTATTTATAGGGTTTAATGCTTTAAAGTCTAATAACTTGAAATTTTCGTTGTCAATAAAATAATCTAAAAAAATACGATTTCTTATTATAAACTTGAAAGATTAAGATTCGGTTCAAATATACAAATTTTAAATTTTTGGCGCCCAGTATATGGTATGAATGCAACTGCCCCATCGGTAATAAAAAGCTCGCGGATTCGGGTTAGACGCCAAAGGCCGCGCCACTAGCAGTCTTCAAAATTAACGTTGATCGGTCTCTCTCACTTTAAGTTATTAGTGTTCTCTCTGGAAGTACCTTAAGAATATTGATGATGATCTGTCAGTGAGCCAATGTCATTATGACATTGACTCACATAATTAACTCGGCATATGGAGTCAAAGTGATATAGCGGCTTGAGCTGTACATTTGACTAGTTTGGCGACGCATTTACAGGCTAGGCACAAAAAGTCATTTTTACTCCGAGGTGTAGAATGTTTTGGGAGGGTTAATCAACGCGACCCTCAGATCTGTGTGTGTCCCCTTTCTTTGAGTTATGGCAGTTTACTTAACCCATCGCTGAATCTCAGGGCTTTAACAAAAGCCAGTATCTGCGACGGCTCCACAGAGGCCAGCTCTCCATCCTCGACATCGGCCGTACCGAAGTTCATGGCACGAATGGTCGTCGTCTCGGCACTCAGTGATAAAGGTGTTCTGAATTTCCCCATTTTCCCATCAGAATCTGCATTCGCCGTTGTTTCTCGGCTGACCTACTGGGTGTTCGTTGAGAAGACAGTGGCTGTTAGAAACCCGTGACAATCCGAGATTTAACTTTTAGCAAATCAAGGAAAACCTTTGATTTTCTCGGTCTTAAGTTTTGGGGAGCTTTTCCAGTGTCTTAGACCGATGGATGTTAGAGTTATTATTAGGTATCAGATTTTTCCATGATCTCTATCCATCTGAGTTACGGATAAGGTCTTCAGGTTCTTCAGTTCCACTTTCCAGTTGGTTTTACTCCGGAATAGAACATGCTATTTTTATTCAAACGCTACAAATATTTTTTAAACAATTTAAACGTTTCAAATTGGGTCCAAATAATATAGAAATATTTCAAAAGTAATTTCTTTTATATTGTCAATCAGGTCGCAATAATTAATACTTTTGTGAGGCATAGGTACTAGATATTTTGGTAATCTACTTTAGTAAAAATTAATATTCTTGCTTTATCCACAAAGAAGTTACAGGGTGGTTAAAAATGCCGCTAATACCTTCGAGAAAAAATGCTACGGCTGTGCTCGACTTGGCGAAACGTCAAACAGAGCTGTCAAGAATGAGGATTCATGATTGACTCAATGACTCCTTCCTTAATCTTTTTATTCATAAGTTCATGTTCATATATTGTTTAACACTCATATCTCTTTAAAATTATTATACGATATTTTTTTCCTAAATGCGATAAAATGCTGACACTATATTATATTGTCCGTTGACATTTTGAAATTGCGAATCTAGTTTCACATCAAAGTATTTCATAACATGCAGATAGAATCATAACTTAGATGTGATAATTGCCAAAAAATTAACTTCAAATACCGGCGAGAATTGGCACCGTTTCAACAGCACTAAAGAGTGTCTTTAAATGTTCGCTTGTTCGAAAAATTATTGAGTATATATTATAGTCTAAGTGTGCATAGTTAACAGATATTTTAGAAGGTTTAGGATTATCTAAATGTTTAATTTATATTATTTTTCCCTAGGAACTGTTAAAATCGCCTTATATCTGTCAAAAATAGTAAATAAAAAATACGTTAACCGCAGGGGTAGATTAAATGATACTTTAACAGCGAGGATAGGTTAAAAACTTTATTTCTTCTCGCACGTTTTTTAGTTATTTTTTAAAACGTAACTCGCTATGGAAAAAAATATTGTTTTATACACGACGATAAAATTGCATTATCGTCTGCCGCAATTAATTCACTCGCGATTTCATCGCTCGTGAATTAAGGCGGGCGGCCACTGCGAGCGAAACTAAACTAAGCCAAGCGAAGATAAGATTTGTAAAAATTAGCTCCCATACTTTTAAATGCATCAGCGGCCACTTGAACGAAACTAAACGAAAATATGTGAACGAAGATTCAAATCGTGGCTTAGTTTCGCTCGTTTTAGTTTGTGACAGGTTCCATCGAATTTTTGGCAGCGATTAATTCTATGATAGCAGAGACACAATACGAAAACACAGCTAACTTAACTGACTTCTAAGCAAAAATCGTTCCCAGTGGCCGATGAAACTTATTTTCGTTTAGCCTTTCTTTCTATATTCTTAGCTTAGTTTAGTTTCGCTCGCAGTGGCCGCGCCTGCCTTTCTTTTCCCGGTCGACAATAAAATACCACTTTATCTTCTTGTATAAAAAATAACCATGCTAACTTAATTCTTCTGATTTCTGTTATTCTAATTTCTGGTAGTAGAGATCCCGAGCTGTGTATTAGTTGTTCCAAAAATATATATTCTTCTACGATTTCCAGTGTTGTGTTATTTATTAGAATTTTTATTCTGTCTACTAGTTCATTGTACATTTAGTTGTACTTTAGTTTTTGCTAAATTCATTTTGAGACCTACTTTGTTGTATTTAATAATTATAGTTTATAGTTTATGAATTATCGGTAGTCATTTTTTTTAATTTCGATCATCAAAATTCTGAGGTACTTCTAGAAGTCTGACATACTTCAAATTTTGAATTTTAATTAGTTTTTAGCCTATAAAAACTGGTAAAAATGAAAAATGCCTAAATTTCATTATTTATTAAATAAAAAATAATTATAGATAAAAGTCAAGTATTTGCCGCTACCTGTAACTGACTATCCTGTCGACACGAAGTTGTACGAATGAATTTTGATTGCTTTGGTTTCTACGTCTTTTTATCTATCATTTATCTATCCTCTGCAACGGCAACAAAAGTTGCTGCAAATTTTTTTTCTTGCATGCAAGTTAATATCCGAACTGTAAAACCCATTTAAGACGGCTTTAATATTCTCTATCCAGTTTGTAAGTGATAACGAAATAATATACATGTAAAATACACGAAATAATATACATGTACTGATTTCTTTCTAAAATCGACAACTATGAAACTGTGAACCCTTCCCGGACACAAACGATACATTGTGAAACAGGAAATTATAGAGAGAAACAGGCCCTATAACATAGGATACAACATTTTAATGAACAGTGCTTTCCATAAAATCAATAAAATGAAAAATATACGAAATAATATACATGTACTTTCGAAAATCGACAACTATGAAACTATGATCCCTTCCGCGACACAAACGGTACATTGTGAGATAGAAAATTGTAGAGAGAAACAAGCCCTATAACATAGGATACAACATTTTAATGAACAGTGCTTTGCATAAAATCAATAAAATGAAAAATATACGAAATAATATGCATGTACTGATTTCTTTTGAAAATCGACAACTATGAAACTATGATCCCTTCCCCGACACAAACGGTACATTGTGAGACAGGAAATTGTAGAAAGAAACAAGCCCTATAACATAGGGTACAACATTTTAATGAAAACAGTGCTTGGATACAGTGCTTCACAGTGGATAGAGATAGTTGATACAGTGCTTCCAATTTAAAAATGATATTTGTCCTAATTGACGCGAGTACTTCTCGGGTACTGCCTGTATATATATCGGAGACAATAACAAAGTCTTGTGTGGCATTCGGATCACGGCGCGTCCTCATCGGCCATATTCAATCCAAAACCGTTGATGGAATGTTACGGCGGGATCCAGTACCGTATGCCGAAGAAGGCCGCGGTACTCGTACCCGAGACGTGGCCTTTAAAGG